>NW_019229281.1:318846-324748 GCF_002742605.1 Olea europaea var. sylvestris
GTTTTTTTTTTTTTTTTTTTTTTGCTTTTATGGTGGTTCCAATTCTAACAAGGATTGGATTCTAGATTCAACTTGTGCTTTTATATGTGTTCCAATCGAGATTAGTTTTCAGCATATGAAACATTTTTGAAAGGTGTCAGTCATCGGAAATAACACCTTGACAGATAGCTAGTATTGGTGAAGTTAGTTTGAGGGTGTTGGATGAGACAATTAGAACACTTGACTAGGTTCGACATATTTCAAATTTGAAGAAGAGTCTCATCTCGTAAGCTACTCTTGATTCAAAAGGGTATGAGTTCAGTTGTGGAAGTGGAGGTGGAGCTTTGAAGGTTTACAAAGATATTTAAGATGTATTGGAGGGTAGAAAATGTCCCAATTATAAATGTTGTAAGTTATTGGGAAATTGTTGAAGATTAATCAGCAAGGTTTAGTACCATAGTGGATATTTAGTTTGGAATAGTGCCGTTGGCATTGGGTTTGGGGTCCGTATTGAAAAATCGGCTTACTCGAGTTTAGATGATATGGGTGATCGCGCTTTTCCACCATCACTTGTGGTGCCATCATATTCAATTGCCAGGGATACCCCCATTGGGGAAAGGTATGGGAAAACTAATTTTGTGTGCCCATGCTCTAAATGTATTTGAAGGTGCTCGGTCTAGCAAGAACCTTCTAAAAAAGTATTTAGTCTTGACCTTGTTTCAACTCTAGTTAGTAAATTTTAAATCATTTTTTTTTTAATTTTTGGGAACCCAAGGTAATTTTGTGGAACAGTACTTGGATTTTTTTATCCTAGTTGGATATTGTGGAAGAGATGAAGAAATTTTTTGGTTCGTTGGAGAAGTTAATTTGGTTCTTGTTGAAGAATTTAGTTCATTTCTTGCGAATTTTTCTCTAGGTGGAGAAATATTGTAACTTATTGTAGAATTTCTGTTAAGGTGGAGATTGTTGAGTTTTGTAACACATTCATCTAAGGTTTGCATGATTTGGTATATTGGCCTTGAAGACGTATAAATATGATCCAAGGAGAAAAATACGAATTGACGACGATAGCTAGATGCTTGAGCGATGAGGTAGAATTTTCAATAGATTGTTGTTGCCTGCCTAGATTGGACTAGTGCTCAAATGCCATGTCGTCCTTTTTTTACATCTTTTCATTTTACACGCATTTTTTTTACCTTGTTTCCATCCTTTAGGTTATTATTAGGATTTGAAATCTACCCCTATAATTAGTGAACTCTTCTTTATAATTAAATTATTACTAAAAGTTAGAATCGCTGAGTAGGAACACAATTATTATACTCTCTTCATTATAGTAGTTGAATAAAATCTTCAATTCCTCTGCCAAATTAAATTCTTGTTTTTGTGTTCATCTTGATCAATATTTCATATTGTGTCATATAATCTTGTACTGTTTCTAACAAGAAGTTTTGGCATTATCTAATGGAACTTGGATCCTAGTTCTTCTCCACACATTAATGCCAATATAGTTGGCTACAAATGGGTGTATTAAATTAAGGGGTTGTTTAAGCCCCATTTTCTTAAAAAAAAAAAAATGCATTTTCAAATATTGTTGTGATGGGAAATGTGTGGTTAAAAAATAAAGAAAAGTTTTGGGTTTTGTAATATTATTTTATTAAAAAATGTGTGGTTGAAATAAAGTCAAATTGTTGAAGAATGTATTTTGATAAAAAATGGGGCTCAAACAAGGGCTAAAAGAAGAAAGATGGAGATGTTGACAGATTTAAGGCCTACCTGGTAGCAAAGGGCTTTCATTAACCGGAGAGTGCTAATTTATCTTTTGGTAAAACCAACAACAGTCTTTTGGTGCCATCTATTGCTTTTTACAAAGTATGACATCTATACCAAATTGATATCCAAAATTATTTCTAGCATAGTCTTTTAAATGAAGATGTTTTTACGTTTCACCCAAAATGATTTCTCTACTCTCAATTTTCTCAGCATGTTTATAAGCTCCAAAAATCTCTTTATTGACTTCGACAAGTGAGACAAGTGTGGCTCTCTCATTTGATAGAGAAATTGCCTTGGCTTTCAGGGCGATTAGCTATATCAATCAATCAATGATTATCGGAAGGGTTCTATTATCAATCATGAGATCAGTCTATTGCTAGCCCGATTTTTCAATCAAAGACATGAGTGAGCTGAGCTTTTCTCTTGACATTGAAGCCATCCGGGACGATGGAGACCTCTATTTTCTTTAGTGGCTTATAATCTTAATCTTCTTATTCAAATTTAAATGAACACATCCAAGTCGTGTTATTCCGGTGTCAACATACAAAATCTAATGGCAACTCCTTCCGAACATACACAAGATCAACATATATATGTGAAATCAAAATGAACCATACACGCACCAAACATGTAAAAATATATTTTCATTATATACATGATCAAGTTCTCTATGGCTAGTGCCATATAAAGTTTGTTATTCACTTACCAAGTCATTGTCATCTTCCCGATTTCAAATCCTACGTAAAAATCTCAATGTCATGGTACTATCCTTTCCTTCTCAATTGAAGGGGCATATAGAAGAACAACAAGTTCAATCCTATTTGAATATAGAAGGATAACTCATTTGAATTCAAAACCTTTTTGATATAGCTAGAATGAGCGCTTTTTGATTTATTACTCATATGATGGATAGGCTACAAAGTAGGATAGTTGTTATATTCAACTCTATTTCAAGAACATGCAATTTGTTACGTCTTATATCTGAAACTCCTAGCGAAAGCCACTTGAAGGCAGTTTGTGTAAGACATCGGACAGTCAACAAAGTCAAAATAAGGAAAAAGAAAAAAGTCAATTCCTTTTGGCCAAAGCACTCCTTCTTTGGTCAAGGCACTTTCTCTGTCTGAACGTCTACCATTCGAAGTACTTTTCCTTCCCAATCAAAGTCCTCTCTCTAGAATAAAGTACTTGCTACCTTCTAAATAGATCTGCAAGGTATCTATAGGAATTATTGATGTGATGTTTGTATTAATGGATGTCAGAAATGTCAGCGTAGGATGTAGGTCGGATGACCCCCTGTCGATGAAATTAATTTGTGGCAGAGAGTTATGTAAGGCACTGGTTAATAGGATGAGGCCACTTGATTTTAATCCAACGATAACCATGTTGGCTCAGACTTTATAAATAGCAACTCTAGCAAACTTCTAAGGGATTGGAAAAACTATATGTAAAATTGCACACTTGATTTCTCGGTAAAATTTCTTTCTTGTTCACATTTACATAGTTGAGCTTAAATCATTTCGATTTTGTTGAGACGGTTTGTGATTGCTTATTTACAATTGTTCTCGATCATGCCATCAGAGCTCAAATGACCCTCCGATTGATTATTCTGATCAAAACGTGCCGAAATTTGCTCTTGCAGACACGAGCGGGCCCGCCATCTATTGTTCACGTTGCTATTGCAAAAAATAGGGTCATCAGATTGGCACTATCTGTGGGAAACCATAGATCCAACCACAAAAATCCCATGGGTAACAGCCAACAATCTTCGTTTGAGAAGATTATGTACCTTTGAAGAAAATGAGGTGTTCTTGAAAAAGAATTAGTGAATATCCTCAAGTTAAGTTGTTCTCTCGATAACGCCCTAAAAATTCCTTGAATAAAGGAAAATTACAGTGCCAAGAAATCAAGTTGTATAGAAACACAACCATGAGTTCTTCTAATGAAGAGTCGTGACCTTGGAGTGCCTGGGAACGCCCTAAAGAAGGGAAATTCTCGCATACTATTCCAGCAACTCACCATAAATTCCACCAACCGCATCGGCTATGAGGATCAAGATGAGGGTCTACAATAGCTTCTAGATTCACTAGAGAAGTAGTCACTATGGCTATGAATATGAGAAGCATAACCCAACAGAACCTATCATGTAAGATTTGTTGAGAAATGTGCAGGGTCAGGGAGGGTACCCAGTTTCTCCCTGTACAGCTTAGGGGAACGCATTACATGACTCCTCCTAAGGAAATTATTACCATGGTAAAGAGAACGTTCGAAGCCAAATGGCTGGCTACTAGCAATACATTAAGGAAGAAGCCCCTCAAGAAAGGGAGTTAGGGTTGATACATCAACCAATTACGCCACTGATCAACCTCATGAGGTCCCATTCAATTTTCCTCCAAACTATGTTCCAGAAGAATTGCATCGAGGGTCAGTTAACGCCTTTAACAAGTTAAGCCTAGAACAACCTAGAAATAGGTAGGCTCAATTTCCCTGTGTACCTAGAAATAGGCTCAAGGAAATTATTACCACTTTAGTTCTAAAGATAAAATGAACCAGGTAACTCCAACATGCTTTGAATCCTCTACCTAGAAATAAACGTGAAATGAGGACAGCACAGGCAAGAAATCAAGTAGGACCATCTCGAAAAACACAAGAAATGATAAAGATTCTGACGAACCCTAACGATCCTGCGATCTTGATGATGATGATGATGATCTCCTATTCTCACAAGGGATTAGGAATGCCTATGTCCTAAACCACTTTACTCTCTTTAAAATCCCCAAGTACGACGGAAGAAGTGATCTTGCAAAATACCTTAATGTTTCAAAACTCAGATGAGCCTAGAAGGAGCCACTTTCGCCATGAAGTACGAAGCCTTCCACTTAACCGTAAGAAAATTGGCTTAAGTGTGGAACACTAAGCTCCTTGAGAGAAGTATTCGAAGCTGGCCAGACTTCAAGAAAGCTTTCCTTAAGTACTTCGCTACAAGTAAAGAGGGAGAAGAGCCAATACAGTGCCTCCAGGACATGAGGCAACAATGAGGAAAATCATTGAAAAAATTCTTATTTTGTTTTACTGATGAGATGACCTACTGCGTCCAAGTCACAGCTATGGAGGCACTAACAGCTCTAGGGAAGGATTGGATATGAACTCTTTCTTTTGGAGAGATTTGCAAAATAATGGATTTGCCAATTACAATGCCTTGCTAGAAATGATAAAGCGTAAGATCATCGATAAAGAATTGTGAGATCATTAAAATAGGGCAAATCAAGGACTTCTACCTCCATAGATGCAAAGACGAAGAGGTCATACCTCCCACTTAATGGACCACCAGTTTGGACAGTCTACCTCCTTCAACCCAGGACAAGCATTAACTGTAGCAACATTAAGTATTGTTCATGCCTTAACTTATGAGGAGGTGAATCCTAATATAGAAGCATACTAAGGCAGAACTTACCAATGATTCCCTTATACGGAGAAAAGTAATGGGCAAGGTGTCAAACCTAAAAATAGGGCCGAGGCATCCCTCTACTGCACGTTTCACCACTCTTATAGCCACAACATTGCTGATTATAGGGACATCGGAAGCACCCTAAAAATTAAAGAAGCAATGGCATCTGCAAAGAGATGAACTTCTTAGACAAGATTAGCAACCTAGGAATAATGAGACGAGGCACCCTAGTAAAAGTAATGCCCGATGAAGGCAAAACAGTGAGAGTGAAAGGACCAGAGAGGGTCATAGACAAAAAGCCCCTCTACCAATGCTGGCCATGAGCTTATCCGAGAAATCGATACCATTTTTGGAGGTACATACTCAAGGAAAATCCAAAAATGCTCAAAGAAACTATGCTAGAGAAGCCACAGACCCACCAATGGCAAGCTTCTAGTGAGTAAAAATCGACCCTCTACTAAAAAAAGAGCCTAGACAATCACATTTACCCAAGATGATGTAGTAGGAGTGTGTTATCTACATCATGATGCCCTGATAGTAAGGGCTATAGTGGCTCAAAATGGTCTTAAAAGAATGTTGGTAGTCAATGGAAGCTCAATCAACATTATATTTAGAAATACAATTCATAAGATTGAAGTTGACCATGAGCTAACTCCAACAAGTTTCCCTTATACAAATTTACTTGTGACAGCATCATCCTAAAAGGAA
>NW_019229282.1:0-3546 GCF_002742605.1 Olea europaea var. sylvestris
ATGAGGGATTTGGGCCATTTTTTGAAAGAATGAGCACTTGCATATTTGGAACTCTTGGATTGCCGGCGTACGAAGAATTGAGCTCAACTTTTGTACACGGTGTCCGTTTTGGGCCCATAAGCACTTTTTGGAAACGTAGCGACCGTTTTGGATTGAACTCACCACTTCGTCATGACGTATGAGTGATTTTGGTCATTTTTGGAAGGAATGAGTGCTTGTATATTTAGAACGCTGGGAGAGTCGGCGGACGAAGAATTGAGCGTAACTTTTGCACACGGTGTCAGTTTTGGGCCCATAAGTACTTTTTGGAAACGTAGCGACCGTTTTGGATTGAACTCACCGCTTCGTCGTGACGTACGAGGGATTTTTGCGATTTTTCGAAAGAATGAGCGCTTGCGTATTTAGAACGCTTGGAGAGTCGACGGACGAAGAATTGAGCGTAACTTTTGCACACGGTGTCAGTTTTGGGCCCATAAGTACTTTTTGGAAACGTAGCGACCGTTTTGGATTGAACTCACCGCTTCGTCGTGACGTACGAGGGATTTTTGCGATTTTTCGAAAGAATGAGCGCTTGCGTATTTAGAACGCTTGGAGAGTCGGCGGAGGAAGAATTGAAAGTAACTTTCGCACACGTTGTCCATTTTGGGCCCATAAGAACTTTTTGGAAATGTAGCGACCGTTTTGGATTGAACTCACCACTTCGTCGTGACGTACGAGGGATTTTTGCGATTTTTCGAAAGAATGAGCGCTTGCGTATTTAGAACGCTTGGAAAGTCGGCGAACGAAGAATTGAGTGTAACTTTTGTACACGGTGTCCGTTTTGGGCCCATAAGCACTTTTTGGAAACGTAGCGACCGTTTTGGATTGAACTCACCACTTCGTCGTGACGTGCGAGGGATTTTGGCGATTTTTCGAAAGAATGACCACTTGCATATTCGAAACGCTTGGATTGTCGGCGTACGAAGAATTGAGCGTAACTTTTGCACACGGTGTCCGTTTTGGGCCCATAAGCACTTTTTGGAAACGTAGCGACCGTTTTGGATTGAACTCACCACTTCGTCGTGACGTGCGAGGGATTTTGGCGATTTTTCGAAAGAATGACCACTTGCATATTCGAAACGCTTGGATTGTCGGCGTACGAAGAATTGAGCGTAACTTTTGCACACGGTGTCCGTTTTGGGCCCATAAGCACTTTTTGGAAACGTAGCGACCGTTTTGGATTGAACTCACCACTTCGTCGTGACGTGCGAGGGATTTTGGCGATTTTTCGAAAGAATGACCACTTGCATATTCGAAACGCTTGGATTGTCGGCGTACGAAGAATTGAGCGTAACTTTTGCACACGGTGTCCGTTTTGGGCCCATAAGAACTTTTTGGAAATGTAGCGACCGTTTTGGATTGAACTCACCACTTCGTCGTGACGTACGAGGGATTTTTGTGATTTTTCGAAAGAATGAGCGCTTGCATATTTAGAACGCTTGGAAAGTCGGCGGATGAAGAATTGAGCGTAACTTTTGTACACGGTGTTCGTTTTGGGCCCATAAGAACTTTTTGAAAATGTAGCGACCGTTTTGGATTGAACTCACCACTTCATCGTGACGTATGAGGGATTTTGGCCATTTTTCGAAAGAATGACCACTTGCATATTCGGAACGCTTGGATTATTGGCGTATGAAGAATTGAGCGTAACTTTCGCACACGGTGTCCGTTTTGGGCCCACAAGTACTTTTTGGAAACGTAGCGACCGTTTTGGATTGAACTCACCACTTCGTCGTGATGTACAAGTGATTTTGGCCATTTTTCGAAGGAATGAGCACTTGCATATTTAGAACGCTTTGAGAGTTGACAGACGAAGAATTGAGCGTAAATTTCGCACACGGTGTCCGTTTTGGGCCCATAATAACTTTTTGGAAATGTAGCGACCGTTTTGGATTGAACTCACCACTTCATCGCGACGTATGAGGAATTTTGGTCATTTTTCGAAAGAACGACCACTTACATATTTGGAACGCTTGGATTGTCGGCGTACGAAGAATTGAGCGTAACTTTTGCACACGGTGTCCGTTTTGGGCCCATAAGTACTTTTTGGAAACGTAGCGACCGTTTTGGATTGAAATCACCACTTCGTCGTGACGTACGAGTATTTTCGCCATTTTTCGATGGAATGAGCACTTGCTTATTTAGAACGCTTGGAGAGTCGGCGGATGAAGAATTGAGCGTAACTTTTGCACACGGTGTTCGTTTTGGGCCCATAAGTACTTTTTGGAAACGTAGCGACCATTTTCGATGGAACTCACCACTTCGTCGTGACGTACGAGTGATTTTCGCCATTTTTCGATGGAATGAGCACTTGCATATTTAGAACGCTTGGAGAGTCAGCGGACGAAGAATTGAGCGTAACTTTCGCACACGGTGTCCGTTTTGGGCCCATAAGAACTTTTTGGAAATGTAGTGACCGTTTTGGATTGAACTCACCACTTCATCGTGACGTACGTAGGATTTTGGCAATTTTTCGAAGGAAGGAGCACTTGCATATTTAGAACGGTTGGAGAGTCGGGGGACGAAGAATGGAGTGTAACTTTTGCACACGGTGTCCGTTTTGGGCCCATAAGAACTTTTTGGAAATGTAGCGATCGTTTTGGATTGAACTCACCACATCGTCGTGACGTATGAGGGATTTTGGCCATTTTTCGAAAGAATGACCACTTGCATATTCGAAACACTTGGATTTTTGGCGTACGAAGAATTGAGCGTAACTTTTGCACACGGTGTCCGTTTTGGGCCCATAAGTACTTTTTGGAAACGTAGCGACCGTTTTGGATTGAACTCACCACTTCGTCGTGACGTACGAGTGATTTTCGCCAATTTTTGATGGAATGAGCACTTGCATATTTAGAACGCTTGGAGAGTCGGCAGACGAAGAATTGACCGCAACTTTTGCACAAGGTGTCCGTTTTCGGCCCATAAGAACTTTTTGGAAATGTAGCGACCGTTTTGGATTGAACTCACCACTTCGTCGTGACGTATGAGGGATTTCGGCCATTTTTCAAAAGAATGAGCACTTGCATATATGGAACGCTTGGATTGACAGCGTGCAACGAATTGAGCATAACATTTGCACACGGTGTCCATTTTGGGCCTATAAGAACTTTTTGGAAATGTAGCGACCGTTTTGGATTGAACTCACTACTTCGTCGTGACGTATGAGTGATTTTGGCCATTTTTCGAACGAATGACCACTTGCATATTTGGACCGCTTGGATTGCCGGCGTACGAAGAATTGAGCGTAACTTTTGCACACGGTGTCCGTTTTGGGCCCATAAGTGCTTTTTGGAAACGTAGCGACCGTTTTGGATTGAACTCACCACTTCGTTGTGACGTACGAGTGATTTTGGCCATTTTTCGATGGAATGAGCACTTGCATATTTAGAACACTTGGAGAGTCGCGGACGAAGAATTGGGTGTAACTTTTACACGCGGTGTCCGTTTTGCGTCCATAAGTACTTTTTGGAAATGTAGCGACCGTTTTGGATTGAACTCACCACT
>NW_019229283.1:0-3546 GCF_002742605.1 Olea europaea var. sylvestris
CAATCAAAAACGGTTGCTACATTTCCAAAAAGGATTTACGGGCCCAAAACGGACATCGAGTGCAAAAGTTACGCTCAGTTCTTCGTACGTCGACAATCCAAGCGTTCCAAATATGCAAGTGCTCACACATTCGAAAAATGGTCGAAGTCCCTCATACGTCACGACGAAGTGGTGAGTTCAATCAAAAACGGTCGCTAAATTTCAAAAAAGTACTTACGGGCCCAAAATGGACACCGTGTGCAAAAGTTACGCTCAATTCTTCGTACGCCGACAATCCAAGCGTTCTAAATATGTAAGTGCTCACTCTTTCGAAAAATGGCCAAAATCCCTCATACGTCACAACGAAGTGGTGAGTTCAATCCAAAACGATCGCTACATTTCCAAAAAGTACTTACGAGCCCAAAACGAACACCGGGTGCAAAAGTTACGCTCAATTCTTCGTACGCCGACAATCCAAGCGTTCCAAATATGAAAGTGCACACTCTTTTGTAAAATGGCCGAAATCCCTCATACGTCACGACGAAGTGGTGAGTTCAATCTAAAACGGTCGCCACATTTGCAAAAAGTACTTACGGGCCCAAAACGAACACCGGGTGCAAAAGTTACGCTCAATTCTTCGTACGCAGACAATCCAAGCGTTCCAAATTTGCAAGTACTCACTCTATCGAAAAATGGGCGAAATCCCTAATACGTCACGACGAAGTGGTGAGTTCAATCCAAAACGGTCGCTACATTTCCAAAAAGTACTTACGGGCCCAAAATAAACACCGAGTGCAAAAGTTACGCTCAATTCGTACGCCGACAATCCAAGCGTTCCAAATTTGCAAGTGCTCACTTTTTTGAAAAATGGCCGAAATCCCTCATACGTCACGACGAAGTGGTGAGTTCAATCCAAAACGGTCGCTACATTTCCAAAAAGTACTTACGGTCCCAAAACGGACACCGTGTGCAAAAGTTACGCTCAATCTTCGTACGCCGACAATCCAAGCTTTTCCAAATATGCAATTGCTCACTCTTTCGAAAAATGGCCGATATCCCTCATACGTCACGACGAAGTGGTGAGTTCAATCTAAAACGGTCGCTACATTTCCAAAAAGTACATACAGACCCAAAACGGGCACCGTGTGCAAAAGTTACGCTCAATTCTTCGTACGCCGACAATCGAAGCATTCCAAATCTGCAAGTGCTCACACTTTTGAAAAATGGCTGAAATCCCTCATACGTCACGACCAAGTGGTGAGTTCAATCCAAAACGGTCGCTACATTTCCACAAAGTACTTTAGGGCCCAAAACGAACACCGGGTGCAAATGTTACGCTCGATTCTTCGTACATCGACAATCCAAGCGTTCCAAATATGCAACTGCTCACTCTTTCGAAAAATGGCCAAAATCCCTCATACGTCACGACGAAGTGGTGAGTTCTATCCAAAACGGTCGCTACATTTCCAAAAAGTACTTATGGTCCCAAAACGGACACCATGTACAAAAGTTATGCTCAATTCTTCGTACGCCGACAATCCAAGCGTTCCAAATATGCAAGTGTTCATTCTTTCGAAAAATGGTAGAAATCCCTCATACGTCACGACGAAGTTGTGAGTTCAATCCAAAACGGTCGCTAAATTTTCGAAAAGGACTTACGGGCCCAAAACAGACGTCGGGTGCAAAAGTTACTCTCAACTCTTCGTACGCCGACAATCGAAGCGTTCCAAATATGAAAGTGCTCACACTTTCGAAAAATGGTCGAAATCCCTCATACGTCATGATGAAGTGGTGAGTTCAATCCAAAACGGTCACTACATTTCAAAAAAGTTATTACGGGCCCAAAACAGACACCGTGTGCAAAAGTTACGCTCAATTCTTCGTACGTCGACAATCCAAGCCTTCCAAATATACAAGTGCTCACTCTTTCAAAAAATGGCCAAAATCCCTCATACGTCACGACGAAGTGGTGAGTTTAATCCAAAACGGTCGCTACATTTCCAAAAAGTACATACGGGCCCAAAATGGGCACCGTGTGCAAAAGTTACGCTCAATTCTTCATACGCCGACAATCCAAACGTTCCAAATATGCAAGTGCTCACTCTTTCGAAAAATGGCTAAAATCCCTCATACGTCACGACGAAGTGGTGAGTTTAATCCAAAACGGTCGCTACATTTCCAAAAAGTACATACGGGCCCAAAATGGGCACCGTGTGCAAAAGTTACGCTCAATTCTTCGTACGCCGACAATCCAAGCGTTCGAAATATGCAAGTGCTCATTCTTTCGAAAAATGGCCGAAATCCGTCATACGTCATGATGAAGTGGTGAGTTCAATCCAAAACGGTCGCTACATTTCCAAAAAGGACTTACAGGCCCAAAACGGACAACGGGTGCAAAAGTTACGCACAATTCTTCGTACGCCGACAATACAAGCGTTCAAAATATGCAAGTGCTCATTCTTTCGAAAAATGGCCGAAATCCCTCTTACGTCACGACGAAGTGGTGAATTAAATCCAAAACGGTCGCTACATTTCCAGAAAGGACTTACGGGCCCAAAACGGACACCGGGTGCAAAAGTTACGCTCAATTCTTTGTACGTCGACAATCCAAGCGTTCCAAATATGCAACTGCTCACACTTTCGAAAAATGTTCGAAATCCCTCATACGTCACGACGAAGTGGTGAGTTCAATCCATAACGGTCGCTACATTTCCAAAAAGTACTAACGGGCCCAAAATGAACACCGGGTGCAAATGTTACGCTCAATTCTTCTTACGCCGACAATACAAGCGTTCCAAATATGCAAGTGCTAACGCTTTCGAAAAATGGTCAAAATCCCCCATACGTCACGACGAAGTGGTGAGTTCAATCCAAAACGGTCGCTACATTTCCATAAAGGACTTACGGGCCCAAAACGGACACCGGGTGCAAAAGTTACGCTCAATTCTTCGTACGTCGACAATCCAAGCGTTCCAAATTTGCAAGTGCTCACTCTTTCGAAAAATGGCCGAAATTCATCATACGTCACGACGAAGTGGCGAGTTCAAACCAAAAGGGTCGCTACATTTCCAAAAAGTTCTTACGGTCCCAAAACGGAGACCGTGTGGAAAAGTTATGCTCAATTCTTCGTACGCCGACAATCCAAGCGTTCCAAATATGCGAGTGCTCACTCTTTCGAAAAATGGCCGAAATCCCTCGTACGTCACGACGAAGTTGTGAGTTCAATCCAAAACGGTCGCTACATTTCCAAAAAGGACTTACGGGCCCAAAACAGACACCGGGTGCAAAAGTTACGCTCAATTCTTCGTACGCCGACAATCCAAGCGTACCAAATATGCAAGTGCTCACACTTTTGAAAAATGGCCGAAATCCCACATACTTCACCACGAAGTTGTGAGTTCAATTCAAAACGGTCGCTACATTTCCAAAAAGGACTTACGGGCCCAAAACAGACACCGGGTGCAAAAGTTACGCACAATTCTTTGTACGCCGACAATCCAAGCGTTCCAAATATGCAAGTGCTTATTCTTTCGAAAAATGGCCGAAATCCCTCTTACGTCACGACGA
>NW_019229284.1:0-3545 GCF_002742605.1 Olea europaea var. sylvestris
AGCCCATTCCGACACCATCGCCAAAAATGACGAAATTACCCCTGGCGCGATTTTTGTTTCCGATCAACCTGTCAAATTGTAGCCAATTCAGACACCGTCGCGAAAAGTGACGAAATTGCCCCTGGCGCGATTTTTGTTTCTTATCAACCTGTCAAATTTTAGCCCATTCCGACACCGTCGCGAAAAATGATGAAATTGCCCCTGGCTCGATTTTTGTTTCCGATCAACCTGTCAAATTGTAGCCAATTCAGACACCGTCGCGAAAAGGGACGAAATTGCCCCTGGCGCGATTTTTGTTTCTTATCAACCTGTCAAATTTTAGCCCATTCCGACACCGTCGCGAAAAAGGACGAAATTGCCCCCGACGCTATTTTTACTTCCAGTCAACCAGCCGAATTTCAGCCCATTCCGACCCCTTCGCGAAAAAGGCCGAAATTGCCCCCGACGCTATTTTTACTTCCAGTCAACCAGCCGAATTTCAGCCCATTCCGACCCCTTCGCGAAAAAGGCCGAAATTGCCCCCGACGCTATTTTTACTTCCAGTCAACCAGCCGAATTTCAGCCCATTCCGACCCCTTCGCGAAAAAGGCCGAAATTGCCCCCGACGCTATTTTTACTTCCAGTCAACCAGCCGAATTTCAGCCCATTCCGACCCCTTCGCGAAAAATGACGAAATTGCCTCCGGCGCAGTTTTAGTTTCCGATCAACCTGTCAAATTTCAGTCCATTCCGACACCGTGGCGAAAAATGACGAAATTGCCCCTGGCGCGATTTTTGCTTCCGATCAACCTGACAAATTTCAGCCCATTCCGACACCATCGCCAAAAACGACGAAATTGCACCTGGCGCGGTTTTTGTTTCCGAACGACCTGTCAAATTTTAGCCCATTCCGACACCGTCGCGAAAAATGACGAAATTACCCCTGGCGCGATTTTTGTTTCCGATCAACCTGTCAAATTTCAGCCCATTCCGACACCATCGCCAAAAATGACGAAATTACCCCTGGCGCGATTTTTGTTTCAGATCAACCTGTCAAATTTTAGCCCATTCCGACACCATCGCGAAAAATGACGAAATTGCCCCTGGTGTGGTTTTTGTTTCTTATCAACCTGGCAAATTTTAGCCCATTCCGACACCGTCGCGAAAAATGATGAAATTGCCCCTGGCTCGATTTTTGTTTCCGATCAACCTGTCAAATTTTAGCCCATTCCGACACCGTCGCGAAAAATGACGAAATTGCCCCTGGCGCGATTTTTGTTTCTGATCAACCTGGCAAATTTTAGCCCATTCTGACACCGTCGCGAAAAATGACGAAATTGCCCCTGGCGCGATTTTTGCTTCCGATCAACCTGTCAAATTTCAGCCCATTCCGACACCGTCGCGAAAAAGGACAAAATTGCCCCAGACGCTATTTTTACTTCCAGTCAACCAGCCGAATTTCAGCCCATTCCGACACCTTCGCGAAGAATGACGAAATTGATTCCGGCGCAGTTTTAGTTTCCGATCAACCTGTCAAATTTTAGCCCATTCCGACTCCATCGCGAAAAATGACTAAATTGCCACTAGGACGGTTTTTGTTTTCGATCAACCTATCGAATTTTAGCCGATTCCGACACCGTCACGAAAAATGACGAAATTGTCCCTGGCGCAGTTTTTGTTTCCGATCAACCTGTCAAATTTTAGCCCATTCCGACACCGTCGCCAAAAATGACGAAATTGCCCCTTTTGCGGTTTTTGTTTCCGATCAACCTATCAAATTTAAGCCCATTCCGACACCATCGCCAAAAATGACGAAATTGCCCCGGGCGCAGTTTTTGTTTCCGATCAACCTTTCAAATTTAAGCCCATTCCGACACCGTCGCGAAAAATGAGGAAATTGCCCCTAGCCCGATGTTTGTTTCCGATCAACCTGTCAAATTTGAGTCCATTCCGACACCGTGGCGAAAAATGACGAAATTGCCCCTGGCGCGGTTTTTGCTTCTGATCAACCTGTCAAATTTCAGCCCAATCCGACACCATCACCAAAAACGACGAAATTGCACCTGGCGCGGTTTTTGTTTCCGAACAACCTGTCAAATTTTAGCCCATTCCACACCGTCGCGAAAAATGACGAAATTACCCCTGGCGCGATTTTTGCTTCCGATCAACCTGTCAAATTTCAGCCCATTCCGACACCGTCGCGAAAAAGGACGCAATTGCCCCCGATGCTATTTTTACTTCCAGTCAACCAGCCGAATTTCAGCCCATTCCGACACCTTCGCGAAAAATGACGAAATTGCCTCCGGCGCAGTTTTAGTTTCCGATCAACCTGTCAAATTTTAGCCCATTCCGACACCGTCGCTAAAAATGACAAAATTGCCCCGGCTTGATTTTCGCTTCCAGTCAACAAGCCAAATTTAAGCCCATTCCGACACCGTCGTGAAAAATGACGAAATTGCCCCTAGCCCGATGTTTTTTTCCGATCAACCTGTCAAATTTGAGTCCATTCCGACACCGTTGCGAAAAATGATGAAATTACCCCTGTCGCGATTTTTGTTTCCGGTCAACCTGTCAAATTTTAGCCCATTCCGACACCGTCGCGAAAAATGACGAAATTGCCCCTGGCGCGGTTTTTGCTTCCGATCAACCTGTCAAATTTTAGCCCATTCCGACACCGTCGCGAAAAATGACGAAATTGCCCCTGGCGCGGTGTTTGTTTCCGATCAACCTGTCAAATTTGAGTCCATTCCGACACCGTGGCGAAAAATGACGAAGTTGCCCCGGCGCGATTTTTGTTTCCGATCAACCTGTCAAATTTCAGCCCATTACGACACCATCGCCAAAAACGACGAAATTGCACCTGGCGCGGATTTTGTTTCCGAACAACCTGTCAAATTTTAGCCCATTCCGACACCGTCGCGAAAAATGACGAAATTACCCCTGGCGCGATTTTTGTTTCCGATCAACCTGTCAAATTTCAGCCCATTCCGACACCGTCGCGAAAAATGACGGAATTGCGCCTAGCCCGATGTTTGTTTCCGATCAACCTGTCAAATTTCAGCCCATTCCGACACCGTCGCGAAAAATGACGGAATTGCGCCTAGCCCGATGTTTGTTTCCGATCAACCTGTCAAATTTCAGCCCATTCCGACACCATCGCCAAAAATGACGAAATTGCGCCGGGCGCAGTTTTTGTTTCCGATCAACCTTTCAAATTTAAGCCCATTCCGACACCGTCGCGAAAAATGACGGAATTGCGCCTAGCCCGATGTTTGTTTCCGATCAACCTGTGAAATTTGAGTCCATTCCGACACCGTCGCGAAAAATGACGAAATTGCCCCTGGCGCGGTTTTTGCTTCCGATACAACCTGTCAAATTTTAGCCCATTCCGACACCGTCGCTAAAAATGACAAAATTGCCCCGGCTTGATTTTCGCTTCCAGTCAACAAGCCAAATTTAAGCCCATTCCGACACCGTCGCTAAGAATGACGAAATTGCCCCTAGCCCGATGTTTGTTTCCGATCAAACTGTCAAATTTGAGTCCATTCCGACACCGTTGCGAAAAAT
>NW_019229285.1:0-3544 GCF_002742605.1 Olea europaea var. sylvestris
AATCGCGCAAAGGCCTATTTCGTCGTTTTTCGCGACGGTGTCGGAATCGGCTTAAATTTGACTGATTGGTGGGAAACAAAAATTGCGTCGGGGGCAATTTCGTCATTTTTCGCGACGGTGTTGAAATCGGCTAAAATTTGACTGATTGATGGGAAACAAAAATCGCGACGGGAGCAATTTCGTCATTTTTCGCGACGGTGTCGGAATCGGCTAAAATTTAACTAATTGATGGGAAACAAAAATAGCTTAGGGGCAGTTTCATCATTTTTTGCGATAGTTTCGGAATGGGCTCAAATTTGACTGATTTATCGGAAACAAAAATCGCCCCAGGGGCAATTTCGTCGTTTTTCGCGACGGTGTCGGAATCGGCTTAAATTTGACTGATTGGTGGGAAACAAAAATCGCGCCGGGGGCAATTTCGTCATTTTTTGCGACGATGTCGGAATCGACTAAAATTTGACTGATTGATCGGAAACAAAAATCGCGCCGGGGGCAATTTCGTCATTTTTTGCGACGGTGTCGAAATCGGCTAAAATTTGACTGATTGCTGGGAAACAAAAATCGCGACGGGGGCAATTTCGTCATTTTTCGCGACGGTATCGAAATCGGCTAAAATTTGACTGATGGATGGGAAACAAAAATCGCGCAGGGGCAATTTCGTCATTTTTCGTGACGGTGTCGGAATGGGCTAAAATTTGACTGATTGATGGGAAACAAAAATCGCGCCGGGGGCGATTTCGTAATTTTTCGAGACGGTGTCGAAATTGGCTCAATTTTGACAGATTGATCGGAAACAAAAATCGCGTCGGGCGCAATTTCGTCATTTTTCACAACGGTGTCGGAATCGGCTAAAATTTGACAGATTAATCGGAAATAAAAATCGCGCAGAGGGCAATTTCGTTGTTTTTCGCGACAGTGTCAGAATGAGCTCAAATTTGACTGATTTATCAGAAACAAAATCGCGCCGTGGGAAATTTCGTCATTTTACGCATCGGTGTTGGAATGAGCAAAAATTTGACAGATTGATCGGAAACAAAAATCGCGCCGAGGGCAATTTCGTCGTTTTTCGCGACTGTATCGGAATGGTCTAAAATTTGACAGATTCATCGGAAACAAAAATCGCGCCTGGGGCAATTTCGTCATTTTTCGCGACTGTGTGGGAATGGGCAAAAATTTGACAGATTGATCGAAAACAAAAATCGCGCCGGGGGCAATTTCGTCATTTTTCGCGACGGTGTCGGAATCGTCTAAAATTTGACTGATTTATAGGTAACAAAAATCGCGCATGGGCAATTTCGTCCTTTTTTGAGACGGTGTCGGAATGGGCTCAAATTTGACAGATTGATCGGAAACAAAAATCTCGCCGGGGGCAATTGCGTAATTTTTCACGACCGTGTCGGAATTGGCTAAAATTTGACTGATTGATGGGAAACAAAAATCGAGCCGAGGTCAATCGAGCGAAGGTGTCGGAATGGGCTCAAATTTGACTGATTGATCAGAAACAAAAATCGCGCCGTCGGCAATTTCTTCATTTTACGCATCGGTGTTGGAATGAGCAAAAATTTGACAGATTGATCGGAAACAAAAATCGCGCCGAGGGCAATTTCGTCATTTTTCACGACGGTGTCGGAATCGGCTAAAATTTGACAGATTAATCGGAAATAAAAATCGCGCCGTGGGCAATTTCGTCGTTTTTCGTGACGGTATCGGTATGGTCTAAAATTTGACTGATTGATCGGAAACAAAAATCGTGCCGGGGGCAATTTCGTCATTTTTCGGAATCGGCAAAAATTTGATTGATTGATGGGAAAAAAAATCGCGCCGGTTGCAATTTCGTTATTCTTCGCGACGGTGTCGGAATCGGCTAAAACTTGACAGATTGATGGAAAACAAAAATCGCGCAGGAGCAATTTCGTCATTTTTCGCGACGGTGTCGGAATGATCTCAAATTTGACTGATTTATCAGAAACAAAATCGCGCCGTGGGAAATCGGCTAAAATTTGACTGATTGATGGGAAACAAAAATCGCGCTGGGGGCAATTTCGTAATTTTTCGCGACTGCGTCGAAATCGGCTAAAATTTGACTGATTGATGGGAAAAAAATTGCGCTGGAGGCAATTTCGTAATTTTTCGCGACGGTGTCGGAATCGGCTCAAATTTGACCGATTGATGGGAAACAAAAATCGCGCCGGGGGCGATTTCTTATTTTGTCGAGACGGTGTCGAAATTGGCTCAAATTTGACAGATTGATCGGAAACAAAAATCGCGTCGTGCGCAATTTCGTCATTTTTCACAACGGTGTCGGAATCGGTTAAAATTTGACAGATTAATCGGAAATAAAAATCGCGCAGAGGGAAATTTCGTTGTTTTTCGCGATGGTGTCGGAATGGTCCAAAATTTGACTGATTGATCGGAAATTAAAATCGCGCCGGGGGCAATTTTTTCATTTTTCGCGACTGTGTGGGAATGGGCAAAAATTTGACAGATTGATCGGAAACAAAAATCGCGCTGGGGGCAATTTCGTCATTTTTCGCCACGGTGTCGGAATCGGCTAAAATTTGACTGATTGATGGGAAACAAGAATAGCGCCGGGGAAATTTCGTCATTTTTCGCGACGGTGTCGGAATCGGCTAAAATTTGACTGATTGATGGGAAACAAAAATCGCGTCGGGGGCGATTTCGTAATTTTTCGAGACGGTGTCGAAATTGGCTCAAATTTGACAGATTGATCGGAAACAAAAATCGCGTCGGGCGCAATTTCGTCATTTTTCACAACGGTGTAGGAATCGGCTAAAATTTGACAGATTAATCGGAAATAAAAATCGCGCAGAGGGCAATTTCGTTTTTTTTCGCGACGGTGTCGGAATGGTCCAAAATTTGACTGATTGATCGGAAACAAAAATCGCACCGGGGGCTATTTTGTCATTTTCGCGACTGTGTGGGAATGGGCAAAAATTTGACAGATTGATCGAAAACAAAAATCGCGCCGGGGGCAATTTCGTCATTTTTCGCGACGGTGTCGGAATCGGCTCAAATTTGACTGATTGATCGGAAACAAAAATCGCGCCGGGGCAATTGCTTAATTTTTCTCGACGGTGTCGGAATCGGATAAAATTTGACTGTTTGATGGGAAACAAAAATCGCGCAGGGGCAATTTCGTCATTTTCGCGACGGTGTCGGAATCGACAAAAATTTGACTGATTGATGGGAAACAAAAATCGCGCCAGGGCGATTTCGTAATTTTTCGCGACGGTGTCGAAATTGGCTCAAATTTGACAGATTGATCGGAAACAAAAATCGCGTCGGGCGCAATTTCGTCATTTTTCACGACGGTGTCGGAATCGGCTAAAATTTGACAGATTAATCGGAAATAAAAATCGCGCCGAGGGCGATTTCGTCGTTTTTCGCGACGGTGTCGGAATGGGCTCGAATTTGACTGATTGATAGGAAACAAAAATCGCGCAAAGGGAAATTTCGTCGTTTTTCGCGACGGTGTCGGAATCGGCTTAAATTTGACTGATTGGTGGGAAACAAAAATCGCGCC
>NW_019229286.1:0-3543 GCF_002742605.1 Olea europaea var. sylvestris
AAGAATTTTATTAAATTATGAGATGTTCCTAAATAATGTGTAAATCATGAATAGATAAAAGTTATAAATCCTACGAAATGCATGGATAAAAATTGAGTTTTATTGTTTATAAGCACTTATAAGCTTTGTCAAATTTGCCCTAAAATATGTTCCACTAAAATTGATTATCGTTTAAACTCTCAAACCAGCACTCCTATGCCATCACCCAGTCATTAACTGAGAAAAAACAATTCTTCTTTGCAACTAACTCTATTTTACTTTCACTTTGACTGAGAGTTGATGAAGCTAAAATTCTAAAGTAGAATTAATCCCTCACAAATATACAGAAAAGTAATTGTTTGCAGGACAAGTCTCTCTCTTTCTCTCTAAATGGTCCTATTCTATTTTATGATTTCGGGATATGTGCTGGATTGGATATCAATTGTGTCTAGTGCAGCCGGACTTTACTGGCTCTAGTCTTATCGTGCCTCAGGCGTCGAGCAGCCTCTTGTATCCGAAGATCATGTTCTCTAAGCATCTGATCCATATTATTTGACTGGAGAAGTAGAGGACCGGAGAAATGCATCTTGTTCCCTCTAGAACCATGTCCATCCTGGGAAAACAGAATCGTCATTTAGATATTTAGGATTACAATGTGTTTATACTATTGAAGAAGAAGCATTACAATGTGTTTATGCTCATGTTTCTCTCTCTCTCTACTATATGGAACAGCTCGCTGCCTCACTCAAATACCCTTTATAGGGAGAGGAAATATTAGGGCAACCTAATACGTTTACAAACTACCCATTATACCCGTAATACATATAAAGAACTCCATTCTACCCATAGATCAATCCGCAGTTGAGGGGGGAAAAGGTGTGCAGGATAATTAGCCCTCACAAATTCAATATAATAAATCTCAATATAATATAGTCTAGAGGATCATAACTATGATCCTTCGCTAGGAAACATCTTTAACTTGTAATCTTCAAGGTTTCAGAACTGTGATTCTAATGTAATACAAAACCACAGAATGGTTTATTGTGGTAAAACATATTTATCAGGAGAAAAATTAGAGCTTTATTTAACCAGACATATGAAGTTTAGAAACTCACCTTAACAGGTTCTTTGGTACTAGATCTTCCATTTTCCATTTGACGAGAACTAGAAAAGAGATTGTAACGTCTCCTCACCTGCTGTCTTATGGGATCTCCAAACGATTCAGATTTATCTCCGCATTCTACAGATGACAAAGCCATAGATGCCACTAAACCAGATAGTGTGGATAAATCCGCTCGTGCCGAAACAATGGAAATATCATCATGTTTCTTCCCGGGAAATGTACACCCCATTTCTGGAGCAAGAGGCCCAGAGTGAGAAACTTTCTGCAGAGGATCCTCCGACATATCTTTGCTACTTGCTTTCGAATATTGTGTTCGTCTAGGTGGACCAATTGGAAAACCGGAAGCCGCTTCTTCCATATGAGGGTTAAATGCTTCACTTCGACTCTTTGGATTGGGATGGCCCTGTCTTCTCTGTAAAGGAATAAAACCAAGAATTGGTAAGAGGGTGAGCCCGTATATGTGTAAACAGATCATGTTCGGAAGGCTACAACATTTTCAACTAGAATTAACCATCTTACAATTGGAGTAAGCCTTGAGTCGACATTTGGCAGAATCGTTATTTGGATATTAAGTTTTGGCTAAACTGATAATCCTATACTACCGAGAGCAATATAACAAGAAAATGTGAGTAAGTAAAAATACAAGATTTACAATAGTTCACTCTCTTTGTGAAAGATACGTCCACTTGCCGCTTCAAAATTTCACTATTGAAGAAGCAGCATTACAATGTGTTTATACTCGTGTTTCTCTTTTTCACTACTATATGGAACAGCTCGCTGCTTCACTCTAATACCCTTAATAGGGAGCGGAAATATTAGGGCAACTTAATACGTTTACGAACTACCCATTATACCCCTAATACATATAAAGAACTCCATTCTACCCATAGATCAATCCGCGGTTGAGGGGGTAAGGTGTGCAGGATAATTAGCCTTCACAAATTCAACATAAATGTATTTTTACATAGGTATGTATTTATAATAAAGATAAAGAAATAATAAATCTCAATATAATATAGTCTAAAAGATCATAACTATGATCCTTCGCCAGGAAACATTTTTACCTTGTAATTTTCAACGTTTCAGAACTGTGATTGTAATGTAATACAAAACCACAGAATGGTTTATTGTGGTAAAACATATTAATCAGGAGAAAAATTAGAGCTTAATTTAACCAGACATATGAAGTTTAGAAACTCACCTTAACAGGTTCTTTGGTACTAGATCTTCCATTTTCCATTTGACGAGAACTAGAAAAGAGATCGTAACGTCTCCTATCCTGCTGTCTTATGGGATCTCCAAACGATTCAGATTTATTTCTGCATTCTACAGATGACAAAGCCATAGATGCCACTAAACCAGATAGTGTGGATAAATCCGCTCGGGCCGAAACAATGGAAATATCATCATGTTTCTTCCCGGGAAATGTACCCCCCATTTCTGGAGCAAGAGGCCCAGAGTGAGAAACTTTCTGCAGAGGATCCTCCGACATATCTTTGCTACTTGCTTTCGAATATTGTGTTCGTCTAGGTGGACCAATTGGAAAACCGGAAGCTGCTTCTTCCATATGAGGGCTAAATGCTTCACTTCGACTCTTTGGATTGGGATGGCCCTGTCTTCTCTGTAAAGGAATAAAACCAAGAATTGGTAAGAGGGTGAGCCCGTATATGTGTGAACAGATCATGTTCGGAAGGCTACAACATTTTCAACTAGAATTAACCATCTTACAATTGGAGTAAGCCTTGAGTCGACATTTGGTGTACATCAAGAAATTTAATGCCACAACTCTACCCTTGTAAACTGGTTTTTCCTTTTTAATAACTTTACTGTTGGATGTTTATTTTGCCATATGCCTCACAAAGATATAGCTTTCCCTTGGATGCTCTCTTCTATATTAAGTCAAGCGAGTGGACAAGACAAAGGTCCAGTTTTTAAATGTGCAATTGATGTAAGCAGTCTTGAAATAACTAACTAATGTTCCAAGTCCAACACTATAAAAAAGGTATCAAGATCTTAGTCAACATTTATATGATGCGTATTTGAAAAAATTACCAGGAAATAGGCTGAGCACGAGGTAAACATCATGGTGATGTTAATTAATCATACTTGACTAACTGGCGTTCTATTTTCATAATCCCAATTATTATTCATCAAAGCTAAATTTACTAGTTTTGAGAAGATTTGTCTTCAATTTCCATGAAAATTTGCTCGGTGACATTATTTTTTATCCTGGAACAAATTTTCTAGCCATACCGCTGACCACTCAGAAAGTGAAAAGTGAAGAAACTGAAAAAGATCTTTGGTCCAAGAAATGAAAACAATAGTTCTGATTGCAATAGTAGGTAGATAAGAAAGGAGAGAAGTGACCTCAAGACATAAAATGGAAAAAGAATAGTAAACTAATCTTTCGACTGTAAATACTGTTATTGGAAGAAAACTTA
>NW_019229287.1:0-3543 GCF_002742605.1 Olea europaea var. sylvestris
ATAACCCAACTACTACTTGGACCATCCACAAGTTTAGGTTATTTTCGAGTCGAGCCAAGTCCATGGTGTCGATAAATAATCCGCGACTGTTTTAAATCATTGCCCGGATTATTGAGTATCAAAACCCAACATGGATTCTTACAATTCCTTGATTTGCAGGTGAAGAAGATGAGAGAAGGGCAAGGAAAAAGGGACAACGTAGAAATGGGTATATGGGAATGCTGAGAACTTCTCAACAATATTGTTGATGAAAGTGATCCTGATTTGGATAAGCCTCAAATCAAGCACTTATTGCAGACAGCTGAAGCCGTAAGAAGAGACTATCCAGATGAAGATTGGCTGCACTTGACTGGCCTCATCCACGGTATTCCCCTGTTCTTGATCCTAAATATGCTACTGTTATACTTTCTAATTCCACGGAAAAAGGTTCAGGGAATTTTTATCACAAGGTCTTTGCCTAAATAACTTCTTTCATCTGAATTTACCCCCTGTTTATATTTGGAATAAAAGCTTTTTGAGTTCAAATAGTGGCCAGTTAATTTAAACTTGTTCCGATTTTAGATCTTGGGAAGATTCTTCTTCATCCTAATTTCAGCAAGCGGCCTCAGTTGGCTGTTGTGGGTAAGTACTACAGCTAATTCAGTTGAACTGAAAATTAGTCCAAAACATTATCTTTTTGAAACTCAATTGTTAAATGTCAATGTGCATGCAAATTACAAATTACAGGTGGCACCTACCCTGTTGGATGTGCTTTCGAAGATTCAATTGTTCATCACAAGGTATTTTTCCTCGCAAATGTGATTAGAGCACGAATTGACTTTTGCCTACATATTTTTTTGCTCAACTTCAATCACGTTTCTCTAGAATTCTAAAATGTGTTTTGTGCTTATTCTGTAGTATTTCAAGGAAAATCCCGACTTTACAAACCCTAAGTACAATACAGCAACTGGAGTTTACAGTGAAGGTTGTGGACTTGAGAACATTTTGATGTCATGGGGGCATGATGACTACATGTATATGGTACTTGTTCGAACCCTCGATTACATCTTTGCTAAGTGGGAATGTACAGTACTTGACGGTAATGAGAGATTAATCCAATTTGTCCACTAATACTGGGACAATCTTGATGCTGTGATATCCCTTAACAAAACAACAAAAGCGCAGGTTTTTAACGAGGCACTTATAAACTATCTTTCAGGTGGCGAAAGAAAACAAAATCACTTTACCCTCAGCTGGTCTTTTCATTATCCAGTTCCACTCATTTTACGGTAAATAAATTGAACAAAAAAAGGGGAAATTATGCTATGTATCTCAATGATTCAGAAGGATGCATATCGATACACAGAGCGTCTTTATATAATGATTCCTTCGTGCAGCTATGCATAGATCAGGATCATACAAACACTTGATGAACCAGGAGGACATGGAGAACTTGGAATGGCTAAAAATCTTTAAGATCACTCGTATCGATACAAAGAAGAAAACAGTTATCATTTAGATGCGCGCTTGTCATATTCCTCATTCTTTGTTTTCTTCTTCCTTTTCTTCCCCTACAGCAAGTATGATCTATACAGCAAGAGCAAGGTCAGAGCCGATGTCGAGAAAGTCAAGCCATATTACCTCTCTCTCATTGAAAAGGTGAGATCAAGTTTCTGAACTATTCCCATCCTTTTTTCATACGCACCGTGCTAAACACGACTGGACAGTACAATAAATAACATTTTAACATACACTGATATGTTATTTTGCAGTATTTTCCTGCAAAGCTAAGGTGGTAAGAAGATGGATGCTTTGGGAAGTTGATGATGCACGATGAAAGGAATATTATAGCAAGGTTTTCCAGTGGAATAATGTACATATTTCTTCGATGTTCTGCTCTCGGGTTTAACGAGTAAAAACAACATTAATATAAATAAAATATTTTTTTTGAGTTTAAGCTGAGCATTCGACTGATTTGGCTAGTTCTAATTGATTATAGTTAGTATTCAAAATATTTTGATTGTTAGAATCGAGAATCAGATAATTCGATTCTAACCACAAAATCGAATTTAAGTTTGATTCTATTTTTTTTTCTTATAATTAACAATTAACTTGTATGAATATACATGAATTTAAATTATTTCTTATTTATTTATTAATATTTAGAAATTATTAAAATAACATGAAGACTTGTCGGTTTATGCCAAAAATTTGTTTACGACCTACGACTCCTCCTTTCTCTGATAATGTTTCAACTGATTTTTAAAACATAAGGATTTGGACTTTACCTTTCAACAAAGCTAACAGTTTAATATGAAATCTCGATAGTCTATATGTCAAACAAGCAATTTGATTCATGCAAAACTCAAACGATCAGTCAAACTGCAAGGCTTAGTATTCACAAATGAACCATCATCTTACGGACTACATGTTAAGGATAAAATTCTGCATCACTTAGATTATCGTATTATACTGCTCTCCTAAGAATATTGTCCTTTTAGAATAAATATCAAGACACGATACTATTTGCACATTGATAAATGTCAAACTCAAACTGCTTTTGTCGTTAATTATCATGACTTTTCATGTTTAGCAGCTTAAGCATGAATATTATGTTTCCACTCGTTGTCACTGATCAAATTATCATGGTGAATTATCATTCTACAAGAAAGTATAGGTCGACTCTAAGGACGTGTCAACTCACTGTACAACTTTTGCTAAGATAAGGTCTTTTATGTGACAAATGACATAACACAATTTGAAACATTTGAAGAGCAATCTTGTTGATGTGATCTGGAAGAAGCCCAAAGTGATCGAGAATTTACTAATTATGGATGAAGGGTCGAGACCAAAATTTGAGTTAAGCTGGGGACCACTGATGCAATTTCCGCAAGTTTCCAATTTTATTTAGACTTCTAATCTTTTAGTATTTTCTTTAATATTTTGCACGAAATTTCCATTTAAAATTAGGGTTTTGAGGACTTGATATAAATAGGGTTTATTTTCATTCATTGTAGAACTTTTTATATATTGAATTAATCAGAGGCAAGATTGCTTCCTTTGTTATTCTTCGTGAATAATTATCGAACTTATCGAGATAATTTCTCGTGGCGTTCACCAATCAAAGTGCGATTTGTCGGTTATGCAATCACGGGGTCAAGGTATTCTAATAATTGCTTTGGTTTCTGGTTCATTTAATCCTTCAGGTCAATCTTTAAATTTCGGGTTTGATTTCTTTAATTGTGTAATCAAAAGGTCAATATATCCGTGTGATTGTATTAATTGTTTGGTTTACTAATTTTTGGGTAAAATTTCATAAACTTTGGTTATTTTGGCTTTCTTGGGGTTTGTGTCATTCTTTGTGGGTTTAATAGCGATCGAACCATCCGGGTTCAGATCAGGTGGTATCAGAGCCTAGGCACTAGAATTAAAGTTATATCCCTTTGTTTTCTTGTTTTAGAGTCTTTGCTTGGGTTTTTTTCTTCGTGTTTTTCCCTTAGTTTTGAGTCTAGATCTAAAAGATTTTAGTGGTTTAATTGTTGTGTTTTTACCCCAAAAAAAAAA
>NW_019229288.1:0-3543 GCF_002742605.1 Olea europaea var. sylvestris
TAAAAACTATGAAGAGCAGACTCCACGGATTGGCATAGACTCTGAATGGTTTTGGTTTGCGGAAGGGGATTCCCAAGGGATCCTCCAAGACCAAAGTGATGTCCTGGTGATAACCATGCTAGTCATAGGGTAAAAGTACACAGAACACTAGTGGATAACGGAAGCTCGGTTAACGTATTGTACTCCTGGACCTTGAGGCAATTAGAAATCTCGGAACACTACCTACAAAGGTTTTCTGGAGATCATATCGAAGCCCAAGGTCAGATCGTCCTAATCGTATAATTAGGCTACAGAGGCCCATATTACATGATCTCAAGCTTGCCACGTCAATCTATCACTATTGTATGAAATTTCCTACTCCGACTGAAATCATACGAGGAGATCAAGCTGAAGCCAGAACATGCAACGTTGACCTACCTAAATCTCGGATCAACATACTAGGCGACAAGCAGAATACCCTATCTAGAAAAGCTATGTTAAAAAGACCCATCATTAGAGAAAATCATCGCAAGAAGCCTATAGGTGATCACGTGTCCTTTGACAAAAAAGAAGCTGGCCCATACCCTTATCCCAGGATTCTAATAGTCTTAATGTCGATGGCTAGAGTAACCATCCTAAAAGTCCTGGTTGATACAGAGAGTACCCTCAACATCCTCTTCAACAGCACCCTTAAATGGACCTAATTTCCTACGGCCCTATCCAAATATGGTCCTTGGACTAAGCGGAACCTTAACTACGACAAAGTGATCGAACAAGCTCACAGTCGAAACCGGGATGGCACCCCGATAGACCAAGCTAAACACTGAATTTGTGGTGTTTTACACTCCACCGCCATACGACGTCATCACGGAACAGCCCTTGATATTTAGCTTGAGGTCTTGTGTCCCTGTATTACTATTCAATCAAACTCTCCACACCCCATGGCATAGGCAAAATTAAGGGAAACAAGGAACTGGCCGGAGGATGCCAAATGAAGGCCAACCCAATTGTCAACCAGATGAAGAACTAGAGGTAGAAGGTACTGACTCTTCCTACTAGTTTCCCTAGGAGTTAACTCTAGAACGTAGGAGCTCATGTAAAAGTCAAATGAAAAAAAACGAAGATAAAAGAATGAAGAGGGGAAGCAGAGGAATACTTGGGAACTGATGACCTCAATCAAAAGAAGGGAAAACATAATCAAGGATTTTTTTCGCTGCCTTGGAGAGAATAGTTGCGCAGATTAAATGGAAAAAAAGAAAAGCTAAGAGGGATTTAAAATGGGAGAAGGCCAAAAGTCCCAATCTAGACGATCCATTCAATAAAAGGATGAAAAAATGGATGATTGAGATTCAACCGATCAAAACTACATCGTTTTAATAAAGCTTCCTAAAAAAGCCACCAACAGTGTGGTACAACTCATCCCCAACAGAAGCCTGACATCTAGCACTGCTAGTAAAAAGGGCTAGCCAAGTCCAGAGGTCAGTCCTCCTCCATAGTAGGATTGACCTGGAGGTATCTGTTAACCACCGACCTCTGGTTTCACATTTAATGTTCGTTGGACCTACCTCATATATATACCAGTTCGGCCACTAAGCTAAGCTTGGTCTATTGCCGTTGTAATCTCAAGAGACATAATAATTGTAGATTCCTTACATCTTGTCACATCACCCTATCAGTCACATACACTTGTTGAATATGATGTCGACACCCACCAATTAATCACCTTGGCTCTTTTATCCTTTGCAGTCCATCATTACCTAAAGAGAACATTGATGCGTAGGCAACTGACCTCATCAACCAATCAAAGAAGAGATCGGTTGCTCGTCTTTCGAGCTCCATACTGTATGTAATTTGATACGATAGAGTTCCAGCCTAAACCTCCTGTAAATAGTGGAAAATAGTTCCCTTTCAAAGAGGAAAAAAGAAGGAAAAGGAAAAAGAAAAAAAAATATATACTCAGGCATTGTACTATTTGGCTTTCTATGATTAAGAAGACTTATACGATTTAGCCTTTTTCTATCAATACAAAGTGTCATCTTACTTAAAGTTGGCCCAAAAACAGTCCCCACAATTTTTGACGTCAACAAAATTAATGGAATAAAATATTATAAAATAATTTCTCAAAAGTTCAGACTCATTGCATTTTTCAGTTTTCAGTTTTCAATTTTTGGAAACAGTTTTTCAAAATTAAATCAAACAAATTTCTAGCAACTTTAAAACATACCATCAAACCATAAAAACGAAAATGAACTCAAAACAGTAAATTGAAAATTGAAACATAAAGGCCCTTTCCCGTCTTGTTCTCGTACTTAAAATGTTAAGAGGACATGCAGGAGAAAGTTGCCAAGCGAAAGAAAGGACTACAAACAACCCAATAATATTAAACACAAACCAAATGTTCATGTCATGTATTAAAAATGGTAGTTATATTGTCATCATAAATTTTATTTGTTATTCACATTTTAATTGTAGTTAAACTACTCAATTTTTGCTTGTTGTAGTAATTATTTTCTTAATTTTTTGGTCGAATTCTTATATTCAACCTTTCACATTTCATTGTTGATGATAATTTATATCCAAATATTTTATTTCCATGTTTTGAAATGAGGAAAAAATATCTTTTTTACTTTTTATTTATTTATTTTTTAAAATATGATGAAAAATAAGTTGCTATATGCTATTTCAACGAACTTTTTGGACATACACTATTATCAAATACGAAATGTGTTAACTAATAAAAACTTTGAGGATAAAAATGTTAAGGAACATAAATATTATAATAAGTAAACATTGAAAATCTTAAAAATAATTAAAATATGGTGTAAAAAATAAAAACCGTGGTGTAAATATAATTTCCCTATTAAAAATTACAAGAAATCCCTCAAAATCAGGAAACTACCCTTTGCCAACGGTCATAAAAAGATAACTTATCATGATGAATTCATCAAAATGTTTATACTACAACGAAAAACTAAAATAATGTAGAATACAATAATTTAGCAGATGCACAAATAAATTTTTACTTGCATTAATATATATCACACTTAATCTCGAGTTCTCTCCCAAGAGCGAATCTAGGACTTTGACTCAGTTAGGGCGATCGTTGATTGTTGGCCGTTGACTGTCGATAGCCAATGGCTGTATAATGATGTCGTTTATTAATATTAAATTAAATAATATTAAAAATTCATCGATCTATATGTAAATATACTAAAATGTAAAAATTGTATATTTATATCATATTATAGTTTAATACAATCCAAAGTAATATAAATTACATGATGCATAAGATTTCTTTGTGTTATCAATATTTAACAAATCATTTGCTAGACTAAAAGTGGTTGAGAGATTAGATACACCACTACAAGAACTAGATTAAGATTCAGTTGAAAAAATCATTCCATAATCAGTATGAGAATTAAACGTTAATCAAAGATTAAGTATAATTAAAATTAATTTTAAAATATAATTAAAGTTTCATTTTCCAATTCTCAACACCAATTCATCACAAATTATAAATTCTCCAATTTCTCATTTTCAATTTTCATAAATCACATATTCATA
>NW_019229289.1:0-3542 GCF_002742605.1 Olea europaea var. sylvestris
CGGAAAATGACAAAATTGCCCTTGGCGCGATTTTTGTTTCCGATCACCCTGTCAAATTTTAGCCCATTCCGACATCGTCGCGAAAAATGACGAAATTGCCCCCGGCGCGGTTTTTGCTTCCCATCAACCTGCCAAATTTCAGCCCATTACGACACCGTCGCGAAAAATGACGAAATTGCCCTGGCGCGGTTTTTGTTTCCGATCAACCTGTCGAATTTGAGCCCATTCCGACTCCGTCGCGAAAAATCAATAAATTGCCCCTGGGGCAGTTTTTGTTTCCAGTCAACCCGGAAAATTTCAGCCCATTCCGACACCGTCGCGATAAATGAAGAAATTTCCCTCGGCGCAATTTTTGTTTCCCGTCAACCTGCAGAATTTTAGCCCATTCCGACACCGTCGCGAAAAATGACGAAATTACCCCTACCGCGCTTTTTGTTTCCGGTCAACCTCTCAAATTTGAGCGCACATTCCGACACCGTCGCGAAAAATGACGAAATTGCCCTAGGCACGGTTTTTTTTTCCGATCAACTGTCAAATTTCCCATTCCGACACTGTCGCGAAAAATGACGTAATTGCCCCAGGCGCGATTTTTGTTTCCGATCAACCTGTCAAATTTTAGCCCATTCCGACACCATCGCGAAAAATGACGAAATTGCCCCCGGCGAGATTTTTGTTTCTGATCAACCTGTCGAATTTTAGCCCATTTCGACACCGTCGCGAAAAATGATGAAATTGCGCCCGGGACGATTTTTGATTCCGATCGACCTGTCAAATTTCAGCCCATTCCGACACCATCGCGAAAAATGACGAAATTGCCCCTGGGGCGGTTTTTGTTTTCAATCAACCTGTCAAATTTTAGCCCATTCCGTCTCCATCGCGAAAAAATGACTAAATTGCCCCTGGGGCGATTTTTGTTTCCGATCATCCAGTCAAATGTTAGCCCATTCCGACACCGTCGCGCAAAATGACGAAATTGCCCCTGACGCGATTTTTGTTTCCGATCAACCTGTCAAATTGTAGCCCATTCCGACACCGTCGCGAAAAATGACGAAATTGCCACCAGCGCGATTTTTGTTTCAGATCAACCTGTCAAATTTTAGCCCATTCCGACACCGTCGCGAAAAATGACTAAATTGCCCCTGACGCGATTTTTGTTTCCGATCAACCTGTCAAATTTAAGCCCATTCCGAAACTGTCGCGAAAAATGACGAAATTGCCCCCGGCACGATTTTTTCTTCCAGTCAACCAGCCTAAATTCACCCCATTCCGACGCCGTCGCGAAAAATGACGAAATTGCCTCAGGGCGGATTTTGTTTCCAGTCAACCTGCAAAATTTCTGCCCATTCCGACAACGTCGTGAAAAATGACGAAATTGCCCCTGGCGCGATTTTTGTTTCCGATCAACCTGTCAAATTTGAGCGCATTTCGACTCCGTCGCGACAAATGACTAAATTGCCCCCGGCGCGATTTTTGCTTCCAATCAACCTGTCAAATTTTAGCCCAATCCGACACCGTCGCGAAAAATTACGAAATTGCACCTGGCACGATTTTTGGTTCCGATCAACCTGTCAAATTTTAGACCATTCCGACACCGTCCCGAAAAAAGACGAAATCGCCCCCGGCGCGATTTTTGCTTCCAATTAACCAGCCAAATTTCAGCCCATTCCGACACCGTCGCGAAAAATGACGAAATTGCCCCTGCACGATTTTTGTTTCCGATCAACCAGTCAAATTTCAGCCCATTCCGACACCGTCGCGAAAAATGACGAAATTGCCCTTGGCGCGATTTTTGTTTCCGATCAACCTGTCAAATTTTAGCCCATTCCGACATCGTCGCGAAAAATGACGAAATTGCCCCCGGCGCGGTTTTTGCTTCCCATCAACCTACCAAATTTCAGCCCATTACGACACCGTCGCGAAAAATGACGAAATTGCCCTGGCGCGATTTTTGTTTCCGATCAACCTGTCGAATTTTAGCCCATTTCCGACACCGTCGCGAAAAATCAATAAATTGCCCCTGGGGCAGTTTTTGTTTCCAGTCAACCCAGAAAATTTCAGCCCATTCCGACACCATCGTGAAAAATGAAGAAATTTCCCTCGGCGCAATTTTTGTTTCCCATCAACCTGCAGAATTTTAGCCCATTCCGACACCGTCGCGAAAAATGACGAAATTACCCCTACAGCACTTTTTGTTTCCGGTCAACCTCTCAAATTTGAGCGCACATTCCGACACCGTCGCGAAAAATGACGAAATTGCCCTAGGCACGGTTTTTTTTCCGATCAACCTGTCAAATTTCCCATTCCAATGACGTAATTGCCCCAGGCGCGGTTTTTGTTTCCGATCAACCTGTCAAATTTTAGCCCATTCCGACACCATCGCGAAAAATGACGAAATTGCCCCCGGCGAGATTTTTGTTTCTGATCAACCTGTCGAATTTTAGCCCATTTCGACACCGTCGCGAAAAATGACGAAATTGCGCCCGGGACGGTTTTTGTTTCCGATCGACCTGTCAAATTTGAGCCCATTCCGGCACCATCGCGAAAAATCACGAAATTGCCCCTGGGGCGGTTTTTGTTTTCAATCAACCTGTCAAATTTTAGCCCATTCTGTCTCCATCGCGAAAAAATGACTAAATTGCCCCTGGGGCGGTTTTCTTTTCCGATCAACCTGTCAAATTTTAGCCCATTCCGACACCGTCGCGAAAAATGACGAAATTACCCCCGGCGCTATTTTTTCTTCCAGTCAACCAGCCGAAATTCAGCCCATTCCGACGCTGTCGCGAAAAACGACGAAATTTCCCTCGGGGCGATTTTTGTTTCTAGTCAACCTGCAAATTTTGGGCCCATTCCGACACCGTTGCGAAAAATGACTAAATTGCCCTTGGCGCGGTTTTTGTTTCCGATCAACCTGTCAAATTTGAGGCCATTCCGACTCCGTCGCGAAAAATCACTAAATTGCCCCTGGGGAGGTTTTTGTTTCCGATCAACCTGTCAAATTTTAGCCCATTTCTACACCGTCGCGTAAAATGACGAAATTGCTCCAGGCACGATTTTTTTTCAGATCAACCTGTCAGATTTAAGCCCATTCCGACACTGTCGCGAAAAATGACTATATTGCCCCAGGGCGGTTTTTGTCTCCGATCGACCTGTCAAATTTTAGCCCATTCCGACACCGTCGCGAAAAATGACGAAATTGCCCCCGGCGCGATTTTTGCTTCCTATCAACCAGCCAAATTTCAGCCCATTCCGACACCGTCGTGAAAAATGACGAAATTACCCCTGGCGCGATTTTTGTTTCCGATCAACCTGTCAAATTTAAGCCCATTCCGACACTGCCGCGAAAAATGACGAAATTACCCTCGACACGATTTTTTCTTCCAGTCAACCAGCCTAAATTCACCCCATTCAGACGCCGTCGCAAAAAATGACGAAATTGCCCTCAGGGGGGATTTTGTTTCAAGTCAACCTGCAAAATTTCAGCCCATTCCGACACCGTCGTGAAAAATGACGAAATTGCCCCTGGCGTGATTTTTGTTTCCGAT
>NW_019229290.1:0-3541 GCF_002742605.1 Olea europaea var. sylvestris
CAAAGACGAACAAACCCGATGTTATCATGAAATCAAAAATCACTTTTCATTGGCTCGATTCCAATCGAATTAGACTAGCAATTCTCCGAAGATGATCAAACCTAAAGTTATCATGAAATGAAAAACCAATTTTCATTGGCTCGATTCCAATCGAATTAGACTAGCACTTCGCCAAAAATGAATAAGCCCAAAGTGATCACGAAATCGAAAGCCACTTTTCATTGGTTCGATTCCAATCGAATTAGACTAGCAATTCGCCAAAAACGAAGAATCTCGAAGTTATCATGAAATCAAAAAAACTACTTTTCATTGGCTCTATTCCAATCGAATTAGACAAGCAATTCGCTAAAAACGATCGAATCCGAAGTTACCAGGAAATCAAAAACCACTTTTCATTGGCTCGATTCCAATCGAATTAGACTAACAAATCGCCAAAAATGAACAAACCCGAAGTTATCATGAAATCAAAAACTACTTTTCACTGGCTCGATTCCAATCGGAATAGACTAGCAATTCGCCAAAAACGATCAAATCCGAAGTTACCATGAAATCAAAAACCATTTTTCATTGGTTCAATTCCAATCGAATTAGAATAGCTATTCGTCGAAAATGAAGAAACCCGAAGTTATCGTGAAATCAAAAACTACTTTTCGTCGGCTCGATTTCAATCGAATTAGACTATCATTTCGTAAAAAATGAACAAACCAGAAGTTATCATGAAATCAAAAACCGCTTTTCATTGGCTCGTTTCCAATCGAATTAGACTAGCAGTTCGTCGAAAATGATCAAACCCAAAGCTATCATGAAATCGAAAATGACTTTTCATTGGCTCGATTACAATCGAATTAGATAAGCAATTTGCCAAAGACGAACAAACCCAATGTTATCATGAAATCCAAAACCACTTTTCATTCGCTCGATTCCAATCGAATTAGACTAGTAATTTGCCAAAGACGAACAAACTTGATGTTATCATGATATCAAAAGCAACTTTTCATTGGCTCGATTCTAATCAAATAAGACTAGCAATTTGCCAAAAATGAACAAACCGGAAGTTACCATAAAATCAAAACAACTTTTCATTGGCTCGATTCCAATTGAATTAGACTAGCAATTTGCCGAAAACAATCAAACCCGAAGTTATCATGATATCAAAAACCACTTTTCATTGGCTCGATTCCAATCAAATTAGACTAGCAATTCGACGAAAATGAACAAACCCAAAGTTATCATGAAACCAAAAACCACTTTTCGTTGGCTCGATTCCAATCGAATTAGACTAGCATTTTGCCAAAAACGAACAAACCCGAAGTTATCGTGAAATCAAAATCAACTTTTCATTGGCTCGAATCCAATCGAATTAGACTAGCAATTTGCCGAAAACGATCAAACCCGAAAATTATTAAGAAATCGAAAACCACTTTTCATTGGCTCGATTCCGATCGAGTTAGACTAGCAATTTTTCGAAAACAATCAAACCCGAAGTTATCATGAAATCGAAAGCCACTTTTCATTGGCTCGTTTCCAATTGAATTAGACTAGCAATTCACCGAAAATGATCAAACATAAAGTTATCATGAAATCAAAAACCACTTTCCATTGGTTCGATTTCAATCTAATTAGACTAGCAATTCGCCAAAAATGTAGAAGCCCGAAGTTATCATGAAATCAAAAACCACTTTTCATTGGCTTGATTCTAATCGAATTAGACTAGCAAATCGCCAAAAATGAACGAACTCGATGTTATCATGAAATCAAAAACTACTTTTCATTGGCTCGATTCCACTCGAATTAGACTAGCAATTGTGAAAACGAACAAATCCGAAGTTATCATGAAATCCAAAATCATTTTTCATTGGTTTGATTCCAATCAAATTCGACTAGCGATCCGCCAAAAAGAAAGAAACCGAAAGTTATTACGAAATCAAAAACTACTTTCCATTGGCTAGATTCCAATCGAATTAGACCATCATTTCACAAAAAAGAACAAACCCGAAGTTATCATGAAATCGAAAACCACTTTTCATTGGCTCGATTCCAATCGAATTAGACTAGCAAGTTTTCAAAAACGATCCAACCCGACGTTATCATGAAATCGAAAGCCACTTTTCATTGGCTCGATTCCAGTCTAATTAGACTAGCAATTCGCCAAAAATGATCAAACCCGAAGTTATCATGAAATCAAAAACCACTTTTCATTGGCTCGATTCCAATGGAATTAGACTAGTAATTAGGTGAAAATGAACAAACCTGAAGTTATCATGAAATCGAAAACCACTTTTCATTGGTTTGATTCCAATCGAATTAGACTAGCAATTCGCCAAAAACGAAGAAATCCGAAGTTATCATGAAATCGAAAACAACTTTTCATTGGCTCGATTCCAATTAAATTAGACTAGCAAGTTTTTGAAAACGATTAAACCCGAAGTTAACATGAAATCGAAAGCCACTTTTCATTGGCTCGATTCCAATCGAATTAGACTAGCAATTCGCCAAAAACGAACAAACCCAAAGTTATCATGGAATTGAAAATCACTTTTCATTGGTTTGATTCCAATCCAATTAGACTTGAGATTCGCCAAAGACGAACAAACCCGAAGTTATCATAAAATCAAAAAGCACTTTTCATTGGATCCATTCCAATCGAATTAGACTAGCAAATCGCCAAAAACAAACAAACCCGAAGTTATCATGAAATCGAAAACCACTCTTCATTTGCTCGATTCCAATCGAATTAGACTAGCAAGTCATCGAAAACGAACAAACCCGAAGTTGTCATGAAATCGGAAACCACTTTTCATTGGCTCGATTCCAATCGAATTAGACTTGCAATTTGCCAAAGATGAACAAATTCAAAGTTATCATGAAATCAAAAACCACTTTTCATTTGCTTCATTCCAATCGAATTAGACTTGAAATTCGCCAAAAACGAACAAACCCGAAGTTATCATGAAATCGAAAACCGATTTTCTTATGCTCGATTCCAATCGAATTAGACTTGCAATTTGCCGAAAATGAACAAACCCGAAGTTATCATGAAATCGAAAACCACTTTTCATTGGCTCGATTCCAATCGAATTAGACTAGAAATTCGCAAAACATGAGCAAACCCAAAGTTATCATGAAATAAAGAACCTCTTTTAATTGCCTCGATTCTAATAGAATTAGGATAGCATTTCGCAAAAAATGATCAAACCCGAAGTTACTATGAAATCAAAAACTACTTTACATTGGCTCAATTCCAATCGAATTAGACTAGCAATTCGCCAAAAACGAACAAAGTCATAGTTATCAAGAAATCGAAAACCACTTTTTATTGGCTCGATTCCAATCGAATTAGACTAACAATTCGCCAAACACGAACAAACCCGAAGTTATCATAAAATCAAAAATAACTTTTCATTGACTCCATTCCAATCGAATTAGACTAGCAATTGATCAAAAACGAACAAACCCGAAGTTATTATGAAATTGAAAACCACTTTTCATTGGTTCGATTCCAATCCAATTAGACTTGCAATTCGCCAAAGACGAACAAACC
>NW_019229291.1:0-170 GCF_002742605.1 Olea europaea var. sylvestris
GGTGTTGGAATGGGCAAAAATTTGACAGATTGATCGGAAACAAAAATCGCGCCGGGGGCCATTTCGTCATTTTTCGCGACGGTATCAAAATCGGCTAAAATTTGACAGATTGAACGGAAACAAAAATCGTACCGGGGGCAATTTCGTCATTTTTCACGACGATGTCGGAA
>NW_019229291.1:336-1574 GCF_002742605.1 Olea europaea var. sylvestris
AATTTCGTCACTTTTCGCGACGGTTTCGGAATGGGCTTAAATATGACTGATTGATCGGAAATAAAAATCGCGCCGGGGGCAAATTCATCATTTTTCGCCACGGTGTCGAAATCGGTTAAAATTTGACAGATTGATCGGAAACAAAAATCGCTCCGAGGGCAATTTCGTCATTTTTCGCGACGGTGTCGGAATGGGCAAAAATTTGACAGATTGATCGGAAACAAAAATCGCGCCGGGGGAAATTTCGTCATTTTCCGCGACGGTGTCGGAATCGGCTAAAATTTGACAGATTAATCCTAAATAAAAATCACACCGGGGGCAATCTCGTCATTTTTCGCGACGATGTCGGAATCGGCTTAAATTAGACTGATTGATCAGAAGCAAAAATCGCGCCGGGGAAAATGCCTCATTTTTCGCAACGGTGTCGGAATGGGCTAAAATTTGACTGATTGGTGGGAAACCAAAATCGCGTCGGGGGCAATTTCGTCATTTTTCGCTACGGTGTTGGAATCGGTTAAAATTTGACAGATTGATCGGAAACAAAAATCGCGCCGAGGGCAATTTTGTCATTTTTCGCGACGGTGTCGGAATGGGCAAAAATTTGACAGATTGATCGGAAACAAAAATCGCGCCGAGGGCAATTTTGTCATTTTTCGCGACGGTGTCGGAATGGGCTCAAATTTGACTGATTGATGGGAAACACAAATCGCGCGAGGGGCAATTTCGTCATTTTTCGCGACGGTGTCGGAATCGGCTAAAATTTGACAGATTAATCCTAAACAAAAATCGCGCCGGGGGCAATCTCGTCATTTTTCGCGACGATGTCGGAATGGGCTTAAATTTGACTGATTGATCGGAAATAAAAATCACGCCGGGGGAAATTATTCATTTTTCACGACGGTGTCGGAATGGGCTCAAATTTGACTGATTGATGGGAAACCAAAATCGCGCGAGGGGCAATTTCGTCATTTTTCGCGACGGTGTCGGCATGGGCAAAAATTTAACAGATTGATTGGAAACAAAAATCGCGCCGGGGGCAATTTCGTCATTTTTCGCGACGGTGTCGGAATGGGCGAAAATTTTACAGATTGATCGAAAATAAAAATCGCGCCGGGGGTAATTTCGTCGCTTTTCGCGACGGTGTCGGAATGGGCATAAATTTGACTGATTGATTGGAAATAAAAATCGTGCCGGGGGCAATTTCGTCATTTTTCGCGACGGTGTCGGAAATGGCAAAA
>NW_019229291.1:1664-3540 GCF_002742605.1 Olea europaea var. sylvestris
AATTTCGTCATTTTTCGCGAAGGTGTCGGAAATGGCAAAAATTTTACAGATTGATCGTAAACAAAAATAGCGGCGGGGGAAATTTCGTCATTTTTCGCGACGGTGTCGGAATCGGCTAAAATTTGACAGATTAATCCTAAACAAAAATCGCGCCGCGGGCAATTTCGTCACTTTTCGCGACGATGTCGGAATGGGCTTAAATTTGACTGATTGATCGGAAATAAAAATCACGCCGGGGAAATTATTCATTTTTCGCGACGGTGTCGGAATGGGCTCAAATTTGGCTGAATGATCGGAAGCAAAAATCGCGCCGGGGGCAATTTCCTCATTTTTCGCGGCGGTGTCGGCATGGGCAAAAATTTAACAGATTGATCTGAAACAAAAATCGCGCCGGGGGAAATTTCCTCATTTTTCGCGGCGGTGTCGGCATGGGCAAAAATTTAACAGATTGATCTGAAACAAAAATCGCGCCGGGGGAAATTTCGTCATTTCTCGCGACGGTGTTGGAATCGGCTAAAATTTGACAGATTAATCCTAAACAAAAATCGCGCCGGGGGCAATTTCGTCATTTTTCACGACGGTGTCGGAATGGGCGAAAATTTTACAGATTGATCGAAAATAAAAATCGCACCGAGGGTAATTTCGTCGCTTTTCGCGACGGTGTCGGAATGGGCTTAAATTTGACTGATTGATTGGAAATAAAAATCGGGCAGGAGGCAATTTCGTCATTTTTCGCGACGGTGTCGGAAAGGGCAAAAATTTTACAGATCGATCGTAAACAAAAATAGCGCTGGGGGAAATTTCGTCATTTTTCGCGACAGTGTCGGAATCGGCTAAAATTTGACAGATTAATCCTAAACAAAAATCGCGCCGGGGGCAATTTCGTCACTTTTCGCGACGATGTCCGAATGGGCTTAAATTTGACTGATTCATCGGAAATAAAAATCACGCCGGGGGAAATTATTCATTTTTCGCGACGGTGTCTGAATGGGCTCAAATTTAACCGATTGATCGGAAGCAAAAATCGCGCCGGGGGCAATTTCCTCATTTTTCGCGACGGTGTCGGCATGGGCAAAAATTTAACAGATTGATCGGAAACAAAAATCGCGCCGGGGGCAATTTCGTCATTTTTCGCGACGGTGTCGGAATGGGCGAAAATTTTACAGATTGATCGAAAATAAAAATCGCACCGGGGGTAATTTCGTCGCTTTTCGCGACGTTGTCGGAATGGGCATAAATTTGACTGATTGATTGGAAATAAAAATCGCGCCGGGGGCAATTTCGTCATTTTTCGCGACGGTGTTGGAAATGGCAAAAATTTTACAGATTGATCGTAAACAAAAATAGCGCCGGGAGAAATTTCGTCATTTTTCGCGACGGTGTCAGAATCGTCTAAAATTTGACAGATTAATCCTAAACAAAAATCTCGCCGGGGGCAATTTCGTCACTTTTCGCGACGATGTCGGAATGGGCTTAAATTTGACTGATTGATCGGAAATAAAAATCACGCCGGGGGAAATTATTCATTTTTCGCGACGGTGTCGGAATGGGCCCAAATTTGACTGAATGATCGGAAGCAAAAATCGCGCCGGGGGCAATTTCCTCATTTTTCGCGACGGTGTCGGCATGGGCAAAAATTTAACAGATTGATCGGAAACAAAAATCGCGCCGGGGGCAATTTCGTCATTTTTCGCGACGGTGTCGGAATGGGCGAAAATTTTACAGATTGATCGAAAATAAAAATCGCGCTGGGGGTAATTTCGTCGCTTTTCGCGACGGTGTCGGAATGGGCTTAAATTTGACTGATTGATTGGAAATAAAAATCGCGCCGGGGGCAATTTCGTCATTTTTCGCGACGGTGTCGGAAATGGCAAAA
>NW_019229292.1:0-1899 GCF_002742605.1 Olea europaea var. sylvestris
ATTTCGTCATTTTCTCGACTGTGTCGGAATGGGCTCGAATTTGACAGGTTTATCGGCAACAAAAACCGCGCCGGGTGTAATTTGGTCATTTTTCGCGACTGCGTCGGAATTGGATAAAATTTGACTTGTTGATCGGAAACAAAAATCGCGCTGGGGGCAATTTCGTCATTTTTCTCGACTGTGTCGGAATTGGCTGAAATTTGGCAGTTTGATCTGAAACAAAAATCGCGCCGGGGGCAATTGCGTCATTTTTCTCGACTGTGTCAGAATGGGCTCAAATTTGACAGTTTGATCGGAAACAAAAATCGCGCCGGGGGCAATTTCGTCATTTTTCTCGACTGTGTCGGAATTGGCTGAAATTTGGCAGTTCGATTGAAAATAAAAATCGCTTCGTCGGCAATTTCGTCATTTTTCTCGACTGTGTCGGAATGGGCTCGAATTTGACAGGTTTATCGACAACAAAAACCGCGCCGGGTGTAATTTCGTCATTTTTCACGACTGCGTCAGAATTGGATAAAATTTGACAGCTTGATTTGAAATAAAAATCGCGCCGGGGGCAATTTCGTCATTTTTCTCGACTGTGTCGGAATGGGCTCAAATTTGACTGGTTGATCGGGAACAAAAATCGCGACGGGTGTAATTTCGTTATTTTTCGCAACTATGTCTGAATTGGATAAAATTTGACTGTTTGATTGAAAACAAAAACTGCACTGGGGGCAATTTCGTCATTTTTCTTGACTGTGTCGGAATTGGCTGAAATTTGGTAGTTTGATCGGAAATAAAAATCGCGCCGACGGCAATTTCGACATTTTTCTCGACTGTGTCGGAATGGGCTCAAATTTGACAGGATTATCGAGAACAAAAATCCCGCCGGGTGTAATTTCGTCTTTTTTCGCGACTGTGTCAGAATTGGCTAAAATTTGACTTGTTGATCGGAAACAAAAATCGTGTCAGGGGCAATGTCGTCGTTTTTCTCGACCCTGTCGGAATTGGGCGAAATTTGGCAGTTTGAACTGAAACAAAAATCGCGCCAGGTGCAATTTCGTCATTTTTCTCGACTCTGTTGGAATTGGCTGAAATTTGGCAGTTTGATCTGAAATAAAAACCGCGCCAGGGTCAATTTCGTCATTTTTCTCGACTGTGTCGGAATGGGTTCAAATTTGACAGTTTGATCGGAAACAAAAATCGCGCCGGTGGAAATTTCGTCATTTTTCTCGACTGTGTCGAAATTGGCTGAAATTTGGCAGTGTGATCTAAAATAAAAATCGCGCCGGGGGCAATTTCGTCATTTTTCTCGACTGTGTCGGAATGGGTTCAAATTTGACAGTTTGATCGGAAACAAAAATCGCGCCGGTGGAAATTTCGTCATTTTTCTCGACTGTGTCGAAATTGGCTGAAATTTGGCAGTGTGATCTAAAATAAAAATCGCGCCGGGGGCAATTTCGTCATTTTTCTCGACTGTGTCGGAATGGGCTCAAAGTTGAGAAGTTGATCGGGAACAAAAATCGCGCCGGGTGTAATTTCGTCATTTTTCGTGACTGTGTCGGAATTGGCTAAAATTTAACTGGTTGATCGGAAACAAAAACCGCGCCGGTGGCAATTTCGACATTTTTCTCGACTGTGTCGAAATTGGCTGAAATTTGGGAGTTTGATCGGACATAAAAATCGCGCCGGCGGCTATTTCGTCATTTTTCTCGACTCTGTCGGAATGGGTTCAAATTTGACAGGTTTCTCGGGAACAAAAATCGCGCAGGGGGAAATTTCGTCATTTTTCTCGTCTTTGTCGGAATTGGCTGAAATTTGGCAGTTCGATTGAAAATAAAAATCGCGTCGTCGGCAATTTCGTCATTTTTCTCGACTGTGTCGGAATGGGCTCAAATTTGACAGGTTGATCGGGAA
>NW_019229292.1:1984-3540 GCF_002742605.1 Olea europaea var. sylvestris
TGTCGGAATGGGCTAAAATTTGACTGGTTGATCGGATACAAAAACTGCGCCGGGGGCAATTTCGTCATTTTTCTCGACTGTGTCGGAATTGGCTGAAATTGGGCAGTTTGATCTAAAATAAAAATCGCACCGGGGGCAATTTCGTCATTTCTCTCGACTGTGTCGGAATAGGCTCAAATTTGACAGGTTGATCGAGAACAAAAACCGCGACGGGTGTAATTTCGTCATTTTTTGCGACTGTGTCGGAATTTGCTAAAATTTGACTGGTTGACCGTATTCAAAAACTGCGCTGGGGGCAACTTCGTCATTTTTCTCGACTGTGTTGGAATTGGCTGAAATTTGGCAGTTTGATCGGAAATAAAAATCGCGCCGGCGGCTATTTCGTCATTTTTCTCGACTGTGTCGGAATGGGCTCAAATTTGACAAGCTTATCGGGAACAAAAATCGCGCCGGGGGCAATTTCGTCATTTTTCTCGACTGTGTCGGAATTGGCAGAAATTTAGCAGTTTGATCTGAAATAAAAATTGCGCCGGGGGCTTTTTCGTCATTTTTCTCGATTGTGTCAGAATTGGCTAAAATTTAACTGGTTGATCGGAAACAAAAATCTCGCCAGGGGCAATTTCGTCATTTTTCTCGACTGTCTCGAAATTGGCTGAAATTTGGGAGTTTGATAGGAAATTAAAATCGCGCCGTCGGCTATTTTGTCATTTTTCTCGACTGTGTTTGAATGGGCTCAAATTTGACAGGTTTATCGAGAACAAAAATCGCGTCGGGGGAAATTTCGTCATTTTTCTCGACTGTGTCGAAATTGGCCGAAATTTGGCAGTTTGATCTAAAATAAAAATCGCGTCGGGGGCAATTTCGTCATTTTTCTCGGCTGTGTCGGAATGGGCTCAAATTTGACAGGTTGATCGTGAACAAAAATCGCGCCGGGTGTAATTTCGTCATTTTTCGCGACTTTATCGGAATTGGCTAAAATTTGACTGGTTGATCGGATACAAAAACTGTGCCGGGGACAATTTCGTCATTTTTCTCGACTGTGTCGGAATTGGCTGAAATTTGGCAGTTTGATCAGAAATAAAACTCGCGCCAGCGGCAATTTCGTCATTTTTCTCGACTGTGTCGGAATGGGCTCAAATTTGAGAGGTTTATCGGGAAAAAAAATCGGGCAGGGTGTAATTTCGTCATTTTTCGTGACTGCGTCGGAATTGGCTGAAATTTGGCAGTTTGATCTAAAATAAAAATCACGCCGGGGGCAATTTCGTCATTTTTCTCGACTGTGTCGGATGGGCTCAAATTTGACAGTTGATCGGGAACAAAAATCGCCCCGGGTGTAATTTCGTCATTTTTCGCGATAGTGTCGAAATTGGCTAAAATTTGACTTGTTTATAGGAAACAAAAATCGCGTCGGGGGCAATTTCGTCATTGTTCTCGACTGTGTCGGAATTGGCTGAAATTTGGGAGTTTGATCGGAAATAAAAATTGCGTCGGCGGAAATTTCATCATTTTTCTCGACTGTGTCGGAATGGACTCAAATTTGACAGGTTTATCGGGAA
>NW_019229293.1:0-3540 GCF_002742605.1 Olea europaea var. sylvestris
CGCCGGGGACAATTTCGACATTTTTCGCGACGGTGTCGGAATGAGCTAAAATTTGACTGGTTGATCGGAAACAAAAATCGCGCTAGGGGCAATTCCATCATTTTTCGCGATGGTGTTGCAATGGGCTGAAATTTGACAGGTTGATCGGAAACAAAAATCGCGCCGGGGGCAATTTTGTCAATTTTCGCGACTGTGTCGGAATGGGCTCAAATTTGACAGGTTGATCGGGAAGAAAAACCGCGCCGGGTGGATTACGTCATTTTTACAGGTTAATCGAAAACAAAAATCGCGCCGGGGGCAATTTCGACATTTTTCGCGACAGTTTCGGAATGGGCTAAAGTTGACTGGTTGATCGGAAACAAAAACCGCGCCAGGGGCAATTTCGTTATTTTTCGCGACTGTGTCGGAATGGGCAGAAATTTGACAGGTTGATCGGAAACAAGAAACCGCGCTGGGGCAATTTCATCATTTTTCGCGACTGTGTCGGAATGGGCTAGAATTTGACAGGTTGATCGGAAACAAAAAATCACGCCGGGGGCAATCTCGTCATTTTTCGCGACGGTGTCGGAATGGGTTGAAATTTGACAGGCTGATTGGAAACAAAAATCGCGCCGGGGGCAATATTATCATTTTTCGCGACGGTGTCGGAATGGGCCAAAATTTGACAGATTGATCGGAAACAAAAATTGCACCGGGGGCAATTTCGTTATTTTTCGCGATGGTGTCGGAATGGGGAAAAATTTGACAGATTGATCGGAAACAAAAATCGCGCCGGGGGCAATTTCGTTATTTTTCGCGACGGTGTTGGAATGGACTGAAATTTGACAGGCTGAGCGGAAACAAAAATCGCGCTAGGGACAATTTCGTCAATTTTCGCGACTGTGTCGGAATGGGTTCAAATTTGACTGGTTGATCGGGAACAAAAATCGCGCCGGGTGAATTTCGCCATTTTTCGCAACTGTGTCGGAATTGGTTAAAATTTGACAGGTTGATCGAAAACAAAAATCGCGCCGGGGACAATTTCGACATTTTTCGCGACGGTGTCGGAATGAGCTAAAATTTGACTGGTTGATCGGAAACAAAAATCGCGCCAGGGGTAATTTCATCATTTTTCGCGACGGTGTTGGAATGGGCTGAAATTTGACAGGTTGATCGGAAACAAAAATCGCGCCGGGGGCAATTTTGTCAATTTTCGCGACTGTGTCGAAATGGGCTCAAATTTGACAGGTTGATCGGGAAGAAAAACCGCGCCTGGTGAATTACGTCATTTTTACAGGTTAATCGAAAACAAAAATCGCGCCGGGGGCAATTTCGACATTTTTCGCAACGGTGTCGAAATGGGCTAAAGTTGACTGGTTGATCGGAAACAAAAACCGCGCCAGGGGCAATTTCGTTATTTTTCGCGACTGTGTCGGAATGGGCTGAAATTTGACAGGTTGATCGGAAACAAAAACCGCGCCAGGGGCAATTTCGTTATTTTTCGCGACTGTGTCGGAATGGGCTGAAATTTGACAGGTTGATCGGAAACAAGAAACCGCGCTAGGGGCAGTTTCATCATTTTTCGCGACTGTGTCGGAATGGGCTAGAATTTGACAGGTTGATCGGAAACAAAAAATCACGCCGGGGGCAATTTTGACATTTTTCCCGACTATGTCGGAATGGGCTGAAATTTGACAGGTTGATCGGAAACAAAAATCGCGCCGGGGGCAATTTTGTCATTTTTCGCGACTGTGTCGAAATGGGTTGAAATTTGACAGGTTGATCGGGAACAAAAATCGCACCTTGGGCTATTTCGTCATTTTTCTCGACTGTGTCGAAATGGGCTCAAATTTGACAGGCTGATCGGAAACAAAAAATCGCGCCGGAGTAATTTCGTCAATTTTCGCTACTATGTCGGAATTGGCTGAAATTTGACAGGTTGATCAGAAATAAAAATCGCGTCGGGGGCGATTTCGTCATTTTTCTCTACTGTGTCGGAATGGGCTAAAATTTGACTGGATGATTGGAAACAAAAACCGCGCCGAGGGTAATTTCGCCATTTTTCACGACTGTGTCAGAATGGGCTAAAATTTGACAGGTGGATCGGAAATAAAAATCTCGCCGAGGGCAATTTCGTCATTTTTCTCGACTGTGTCGGAATGGGCTAAAATTTGACAGGTTGATCGGAAACAAAAATCTCGCGGGGGGCAATTTCGTCGTTTTTCGCGACGGTGTCGGAATGGGCTAAAATTTGATTGGTTGATCAGAAACAAAAATCGCACCGAGGGCAATTTCGTCAATTTTCTCGACTGTGTCGGAATGGGCTCAAGTTTGACAGGTTGATAGGGAACAAAAATCGCGCCGGGTGAATTTCGTCATTTTTCGCAACAGTGTCGGAATTGGCTAAAACTTGACAGGTTGATCGAAAACAAAAATCGCGCCGGGGGCGATTTCTACATTTTTCGCGACGGTGTCTGAATGGGCTAAAATTTCACTGGTTGATCGGAAATGAAAATCGCGCCGGGGGCAATTTCGTCATTTTTCGCGACTGTGTCGGAATCGGCTGAAATTTGACAGGTTGATCGGAAACAAAAAATCGCGCAGGGGCAATTTCATCATTTTTCCCGACTGTGTCGGAATGGGCTAAAATTTGAGAGGTTGATCGGAAACAAAAAATTGCGCCGGGGCAATTTCGTCATTTTTCGCGAATGTGTCGGAATGGGTTGAAATGCGACAGGTTGATCGGGAACAAAAAACACACCGGGGGCAATTTCGTCATTTTTCTCGACTGTGTCGGAATGGGCTAAAATTTTGACAGGTTGATCGGAAACAAAAAACCACGCGGGGGTAATTTCGTCATTTTTCGCGACTGTGTCGGAATGGGCTAAAATTTGACAGGTTGATCGGAAACAAAAATCGCGCCGGGGGCAATTTCGTCATTTTTTGCGACGGTGTCGGAATGGGCTGAAATTTGACAGGTTCATCGGAAACAAAAATCGCGCCGCGGGCAATTTCGTCATTTTTTGCGACTGTGTCGGAATGGGTTGAAATTTGACAGGTTAATCGGGAACAAAAATCGCACCGGGGGCAAATTTGTCATTTCTCACGACGGTGTCGGAATGGGCTAAAATTTGACAGATTGATCGAAAACAAAAAATCGCGCCGGGGACAATTTCGACATTTTTCGCGACGGTGTCGGAATGAGCTAAAATTTGACTTGTTGATCGGAAACAAAAATCGCGCCAGGGGCAATTTCATCATTTTTCGCGACGGTGTTGGAATGGGCTGAAATTTGACAGGTTGATCGGAAACAAAAATCGCGCCGGGGGCAATTTTGTCAATTTTCGCGACTGTGTCGGAATGGGCTCAAATTTGACAGGTTGATCGTGAAGAAAAACCGCGCCGGGTGGATTACGTCATTTTTACAGGTTAATCGAAAACAAAAGTCGCGCCGGGTGCAATTTCGACATTTTTCGCGACGGTGTCGGAATGGGCTAAAGTTGACTGGTTGATCGGAAACAAAAACCGCGCCAGGGGCAATTTCGTTATTTTTCGCGACTG
>NW_019229294.1:0-3539 GCF_002742605.1 Olea europaea var. sylvestris
CAACCTGTCAAATTATAGCCAATTCCGACACCGTCGCGAAAGATGACGAAATTGCCCACAACGCGATTTTTGTTTCCGATCAATCTGTCAAATTTTAGCTCATTCCGACACCGTCGATAATAATAACGAAATAGCCCCCCGACGCGATTTTTGTTTCCAATCAATCTGTCAAATTTTAGCCCATTCCGACACCGTCGCGAAAAATGACGAAACTGCCCTAGGCGCGAATTTTGTTTCCGATCAATCTTTCAAATTTTAGCCCATTCCGACACCGTCGCGAAAAATGACGAAATTGCCCCCGACGCGATTTTTTTTTCCGATCAACCCGTCAAATTTTAGCCAATTCCGACACCATCACGAAAAATGACGAAATTGCCCACGACGCGATTTTTAGTTCCGATCAATCTGTCAAATTTTAGCTCATTCCGACACCGTCGCGAAAAATGACGAAATAGCGCCCCGACGCTATTTTTGTTTCCGATCAATCTGTCAAATTTTAGCCCATTCCCACACCGTCGCGTAAAACGACGAAATTGCCCCCGGAGCGATTTTTGTTTCCGAACAATCTGTCAAATTTTAGCCAATTCCGACACTGTCGCAAAAAATGACGAAATTGCCCATGGCGCGATTTTTGTTTCCGATCAATAGGTCAAATTTATCCGATTCCGACACCGTCGCGAAAAATGACAAAATTGCCCCCAGCGTGATTTTTGTTTCCGATCAATCTTTCAAATTTTAGCCCATTCCCACACTGTCGCGAAAAATGTCGAAATTGCCCCCGGCGCGATTTTTGTTTCCGATCGATATGTCAAATTTATCCCATTCCGACACCGTCGCGAAAAATGCCGAAATTGCTCTCGACGAGATTTTTGTTTCCGATCAATCTGTCAAATTTTAGCCAATTCCGGCAGGGTCGCGAAAAATTACGAAATTGCCCCCCGCGCGATTTTTGTTTCCGATCAACCTGTCAAATTTTAACCCATTCCCACACCGTCGTGAAAAATGACGAAATTGCCCCCGGCGCGATTTTTGTTTCCGATCAACCTGTCAAATTTTATCCCATTTCGACACCGTCGCGAAAAATGACGAAATTGCCCCCGGCGCGATTTTTGTTTCCGATCAACCTGTCAAATTTTGGCCCATTCCGACACCGTCGCGAAAAATGAAGAAATTGCCCACGACGCGATTTTTGTTTCCGATCAATCTATCAAATTTTAGCTCAATCCGACACAGTCGCGAAAAATAATGAAATAGCTCCCCGACGCTATTTTTGTTTCCGATCAATCTGTCAAATTTTAGCCCATTCCCACACCGTCGCGATAAATGACGAAATTGCGCCCGGCGCGATTTTTGTTTCCGATCAATCTGTCAAATTTTAGCCCATCCCGACGCGGTTTTTGTTTCCGATCAATCTGTCAAATTTTAGCCCATCCCGGCACCGTCGCGAAAAATGACGAAATTGCGCCCGGCGCGATTTTTGTTTCCGATCAACCTGTCAAATTTTAGCCCATTCCGACACCGTCGTGAAAAATGATGAAATTGACCCAGGCGCGATTTTTGTTTCCGATCAACCTGTCAAATTTTAGCCCATTCCGACACCGTCGCGAAAAATGACGAAACTTCCCCCGACGAGATTTTTGTTTCGGATCAATCTGTCAAATTTTAGCCCATTCCGACACCGTCGCGAAAAATGACGAAATTGCCCACGACGCGATTTTTGTTTCCGATCAATCTATCAAATTTTAGCTCAATCCGACACAGTCGCGAAAAATAACGAAATAGCTCCCCGACGCTATTTTTGTTTCCGATCAATCTGTCAAATTTTAGCCCATTCCCACACCGTCGCGATAAATGACGAAATTGCCCCCGACGCTATTTTTGTTTCCGATCAACCTATCAAATTTTAGCCCATTCCGATAACGTCGCGAAAAATGACGAAATTGCGCCCGGCGCGATTTTTGTTTCCGATCAACCTGTCAAATTTTAGCCCATTCCCACACCGTCGTGAAAAATGATGAAATTGCCCCAGGCGCGATTTTTGTTTCCGATCAACCTGTCAAATTTTAGCCCATTCCGACACCGTCGGGAAAAATGACGAAATTTCCCCCGACGCGATTTTTGTTTCGGATCAATCTGTCAAATTTTAGCCCATTCCGACACCGTCGCGAAAAATGACGAAATTGCTCTCGACGCGATTTTTCTTTCTGATCAATATATCAAATTTATCCCATTCCGACACCGTCGCGAAAAATGACGAAATAGCCCCCAGCGCGATTTTTTGTTGAGATCAACCCGTCAAATTTTAGCCAATTCCGACACATTCGCGAAAAATGACGAAATGGCGCCCCGTGCGATTTTTGTTTCCGATCAATCCGTCAAATTTTAGCCAATTTCGACACCGTCGCGAAAAATGACGAAGTTCCCCTCGGCGAGATTTTTGGTTCCGATCAATTGGTCAACTTTTAGCCCATTCCGACACGTCGCGAAAAATGACGAAATGGCGCCCCGCGCGATTTTTTTTCCGATCAATCTGTCAAATTATAGCCCATTCCGAAACCGTCGCGAAAAATGAAGAAATTGCCCCCGGCGCGATTTTTGTTTCCGATCAATCGATCAAATTTTATTCCATTCCGTCACCGTCGCGAAAAATGACGAGTCGGTCAAATTTTAGCCCACTCCGACACCGTCGCGAAAAATGACGAAATTGCCCCTGACGCGATTTTTGTTTCCGATCAATCTGTCAAATTTTAGCCCATTCCGACACCGGCGCTAAAAATGTCGAAATTGCCCCCGGCGCGATTTTTGTTTCCGATCAATCTGTCAAATTTTAGCCCATTCCGAAACCAGCGCGAAAAATGACGAAATTGCCCCCGGCACGATTTTTGTTTCCGATCAATCTGTCAAAATTTAGCCCATTCCGACCCGTCGCGAAAAATGTCGAAATTGCCCCCGGCGCGATTTTTGTTTCCGATCAACCTGTCAAATTTTAGCCCATTCCGACACCGTCGCGAAAAATGACGAAATTGCTCCCGACGCGATTTTTGTTTCCGATCAATCTGTCAAATTTTAGCTTATTCCGACACCGTCGCGAAAAATGACGAAATTGCCCCCGACGCGATTTTTGTTTCCAATCAATCTGTCAAATTTTAGCCCATTCCGACACCGCTGCGAAAAATGACGAAATTGCCCCGCGGCGCGATTTTTGTTTCAGATCAATCTGCCAAATTTAGCTATTCCGACACCGTCGCGAAAAATGACGAAATTGCCCCCAGCTCGATTTTTGTTTCCGATCATTCTGTCAAATTTTAGCCCATTCCCACACCGTCGCGAAAAATGTCGAAATTGCCCCCGGCGAGATTTTTGTTTCCGATCAATATGTCAAATTTATCCCATTCCGACACCGTCGCGAAAAATGACGAAATTGCCCCCGACGCGATTTTTGTTGCGATCAATCTCTCAAATTTTAGCCAATTCCGACACCTTCGGGAAAAATGACGAAATGGCGCCCCGCGCGATTTTTGTTTCCGATCAATCTGTCA
>NW_019229295.1:0-3538 GCF_002742605.1 Olea europaea var. sylvestris
ATTCCAATCGAATTAGACAAGTAATTTCCGAAAACGATCAAATTCGAAGCTATCATGAAATCAAAAACAACTTTTCATTGGCTTGATTCCAGTTGAATTAGACTAGCATTTTGCTAAAAACGAACAAACCCGAAGTTATCATTAAATCAAAAACAACTTTTCATTGGCTCGATTTTAATCGAATTAGACTGGCAATTCGCTGAAAATGATCAAACCCGAAGTTATCATGAAATCAAAAACCACTTTTTGTTGGCTCGTTTCCAATCGAATTAGACAAGTAATTTTCGAAAATGATCAAACTCGAAGTTATCATGAAATCAAAAACCACACTTCATTGGCTCGATTCAAATCGAATTAGACTAGCAATTTGCCAAAGACGAAAAAACCCGATGTTATCATGAGATCAAAAACCACTTTTCATTGGCTCGATTCCGATTGAATTAGACTAGCAATTCGCTAAAAATGAACAAACCCGCAGTTATCATGAAATTAAAACCACTTTTCATTGGCTCGATTCCAATCGAATTAGAATAGAAATTCGCCAAAAATGATCAAACCTGAAGTTATCCAGAAATCGAAAACCACTTTTCATTGGCTCGATTCCAATCGAATTGGACTAGCAATTTGCCAAAGACGAACAAACCCGATGTTATCACGAAATCAAAAATCACTTTTCATTGGCTCGATTCCAGTCGAATTAGACCAGCAATTTCCCAAAGAAGAACAAACGCGATGTTATCATGACATCGAAAGCCACTTTTCATTGGCCTTATTCTAATCGAATTAGACTAGCAATTCGCAAGAAACGAACAATCTCGAAGTTATCATGAACTCAAAACCACTTTTCATTGGCTCGATTCCAATCAAATTAGACTAGCAATTCGTCGAAAACGATCAAACCCGAAGTTATCATGAAATCAAAAACCACTTTTCATTGGCTCGATTCCGATCGAACTAGACTAGCAATTCGCCAAAAATGAACAAACCTGCAGTTATCATGAAATTAAAACCACTTTTCATTGGCTCGATTCCAATCGAACTAGAATAGCAATTCGCCAAAAATGATCAAACCCGAAGTTATCCAGAAATCAAAAACCACTTTTCATTGGCTCGATTCCAATCGAATTGGACTAGCAATTTGCCAAAGACGAACAAACCCGATGTTATCATGAAATCAAAAACCACTTTTCATTGGCTCGATTCCAATCGAATTAGACCAGCAATTTCCCAAAGAAGAACAAACGCGATGTTATCATGACATCGAAAGCCACTTTTCATTGGCCCTATTCTAATCGAATTAGACTAGCAATTCGCCAAAAACGAACAAATTCGAAGTTATCATGAAATCAAAACCACTTTTCATTGGCTAGATTCCAATTGAATTAGACTAGCAATTCGTCGAAAACGATCAATCCCGAAGTTATCATGAAAACAAAAACCACTTTTCATTGGCTCGATTCCGATCGAATTAGACTAGCAATTCGCCGAAAATGAACAAACCCACAGTTATCATGAAATTAAAACCACTTTCATTGGCTCGATTCCAATCGAATTAGAATAGCAATTTGCCAAAAATGAACAAACCCGAAGTTATCAAGAAATCAAAAAACACTTTTCATTGGCTCGATTCCAATCGAATTAGACTAAAAATTAGCCAAAAATGAACAAACCCGAAATTATCATGTAATCAAAAACAACTTTTCATTGGCTCGATTCCAATTAAATTAGACTGGCAATTCGCCGAAAATGATCAAACCTAAAGTTATCATGTAATCGAAAGCCACGTTTCATTGGCTCGATTCTAATCGAATTAGACTGGTAATTTTCGAAAACGAGCAAATCCGAGGTTATCTTGAAATGAATAACCACTTTTCATTGGCTCGATTCCAATCGAGTTAGACTAGCATTTCGCCAAAAATGAACAAACCCAAAGTTATCGTTTAATCAAAAACCACTTTTCATTGGCTCGATTCAAATCGAATCAGACTAGCAATTTGCCAAAGACGAACAAACCCGATGTTAACATGAAATCAAAAATCACTTTTCATTGGCTCGATTCCGATCGAATTAGACTAGCAATTTGCCAAAGACGAACAAACCCGATGTTATCTTGAAATCAAAAACCACTTTTCATTAGCTCGATTCCAATCAAATTAGACCAGCAATTTCCTAAAGTCGAACGAACGAGATGTTATCATGAAATCGAAAGTCACTTTTCATTGGCCTGATTCTAATCGAATTAGACTAGCAATTCGATAAAAATGAACAAACCCGAAGTTATCATGAAATCAAAACCACTTTTCATTGGCTCGATTCCAATCGAATTAGACTAGCAATTCGTCGAAAATGATCAAACCCGAAGTCATCATGAAATCTAAAACCACTTTTCATTGGCTCGATTCCAAGCTAATTAGTGTAGCAATTCGCTAAAAATGAACAAACCCGATGTTATCATGAAATCAAAAACTACTTTTCATTGGCTCGATTCCAATCGAGTTAGACTAGCAATTTGCCAAAGACGAACGAACCTGACGTTATCATGAAATTGAAAGCCACCTTTCATTGGCTCGATTCTAATCGAATTAGACTAGCAAATTCGCCAAAAATGAACAAACCCGAAGTTATCATGAAATCAACATCACTTTTCAATGGCTCAATTCCAATCGAATTTTACTAGCAATTTGCAAAAATTGATCAATCCCGAAGTTATCATGAAATCAAAAACCGCTTTTCATTTGCTAGATTCCAATCAAATAAGACTAGCAATTTTTAGAAAATGATCAAACACGAAGTTATCATGAAATCGAAAGACACTTTCATTGGCTCCATTCTAATCGAATTATATTAGCAATTCACTGAAAATGTTCAAACCCGAAGTTATCATGAAATCGAAAACCACTTTTCATTGGCTCGATTCCAATCGAATTAGACTAGCAATTCGTCGAAAATGATCGAACCCGAAGTTATCATGAAATCAAAAACCACTTTTCATTGGCTCGATTCCAATCAAATTAGACAAGCAATTTTCGAAAATGATCAAATTTGAAGTTATCATGAAATCAAAAACCACTTTTAATTGGCTCGATTCCAATCGAATTAGACTAGCAATTTTCCAAAAACGAACAAGCCCGAAGTTATCATGAAATAAAAAACCACTTTTCGTTCGCTTGATTCCTATCGAATTAGACTAGCAATTTTTCGAAAAAAATCAAACCTGAAGTTATCATGAAATCGAAAGCCACTTTTCATTAGCTCGATTGCAATTGAATTAGACTAGCAATTCGTCCAAAATGATCAAACCCGAAGTTGTCATGAAATCTAAAACCACTTTTGATTGGCTGATTCCAATCGAATTAGACTAGGAATTCACCAAAAACGAACAAACCCGAAGTTATCATGAAATCAAAAACCACGTTTCATTGGCTCGATTCCAATCGAATTAGACAAGCAATTTGCCGAAAATGATCAAACTCGAAGTTATCATGAAATCAAAAACCGCATTTCATTGGCTTCATTCCAATCGAATTAGACAAGCAAT
>NW_019229296.1:0-631 GCF_002742605.1 Olea europaea var. sylvestris
ACGGTGTCGGAATGGGTTAAAATACGACAGGTAGATCGGACACAAAAATCGCGCCAGGGGTAATTTCGTCATTTTTCGCGACGATGTCGGAATGGCCTCAAAATTGACAGGTTGATCGGAAACAAAAATCGTGCCAGGGGTAATTTCGTCATTTTTTGCGACGGAGTCGGAATGGGCTAAAATTTGACAGGTTGATCGGAAACAAAAATCGTGCCAGGGGGAATTTCGTCATTTTTCGCGACGGTGTCGGAATGGGCTAAAATTCGATAGGTAGATCGGACACAAAAATCGCGCCAGGGGTAATTTCGTCATTTTTCGCGACAAAAATCACGCCAGGGGAAATTTCGTCATTTGTCGCGATGGTGTCGGAATTGGCTAAAATTTGTCAGGTTGAACGGAAACAAAAATCGCGCCAGGGATAATTTCGTCATTTTTCGCGACGGTGTCGGAATGGGCTAAAATTCGATAGGTTGATCGGAAACAAAAACCGCCCCAAGGGCAATTTAGTCATTTTTCACGACGGAGTCGGATTGGGCTAAAATTTGACAGGTTGATCGGAAACAAAAATCGTGCCAGGGGTAATTTCGTCATTTTCCGCGACGGTGTCGGAATGGGCTAAAATTCGACAGGT
>NW_019229296.1:842-1096 GCF_002742605.1 Olea europaea var. sylvestris
AAAATCGCGCCAGGGGTAATTTCGTCATTTTTCGCGACGGTGTCGGAATGGCCTAAAAATTGACAGGTTGATCGAAAACAAAAATCGTGCCAGGAGTAATTTCGTCATTTTTCGCGACGGAGTCGGAATGGGCTAAAATTTGACAGGTTGATCGGAAACAAAAATCGTGGCAGGGAGAATTTTGTCATTTTTCGTGACGGTGTCGGAATGGGCTAAAATTCGATAGGTAGATCGGACACAAAAATAGCAGCAGG
>NW_019229296.1:1542-2621 GCF_002742605.1 Olea europaea var. sylvestris
TTCGCGACGGTGTCGGAATGGGGTAAAATTGGACAGGTTGATCGGAAACAAAAACCGCCCCAAGGGCAATTTAGTCATTTTTCACGACGGAGTCGGATTGGGCTAAAATTGGACAGGTTGATCGGAAACAAAAATCGTGCCAGGGGTAATTTCGTCATTTTTCACGACGGTGTCGGAATGGGCTAAAATACGACAGGTAGATCGGACACAAAAATCGCGCCAGGGGTAATTTCGTCATTTTTCGCGACGTTGTCGGAATGGCCTCAAAATTGACAGGTTGATCGGAAACAAAATCAGCGACATGGGCAATTTCGTCAATTTTCGCGGCGAAGTCGGAATGGGCTCAAATTTGACAGGCTGATCGGAAACAAAAACCGCGCCAGGGGCAATATCGCCATTTTTCGCGACGGTGTCGGAATGGACTAAAATTTCGCAGGTTGGCAGGAAACAAAAATTGCGTGGGGGGCAATTTCGTCATTTTTCGCGACGGTGTCGAAATGGGCAAAAATTTGACAGGCTGATCGGAAACAAAAATCGCGCCGGGGGCAATTTCGTCATTTTGCGTGACGGTGTCGGAGTGGGCTAAAATCCGACAGGTTTATCGGAAACAAAAATCGAACCAGGGACAATTTCGTCATTTTTCGAGACGGTGTCGGAATGACCTAAAATTCGACAGGTTGATCGGACACAAAAATCGCGCCAGGGGCAAATTCGTCATTTCTCGCTACGGTGTCGGAATGGGCTAAAATTTGACATGTTGATCGAAAACGAAAATCGTGCCAGGGGTAATTTCGTCATTTTTCGCGACGCTGTCGGAATGGGCTAAAATTTGAAAGGTTGATCGAAAACAAAAATCGTGCCAGGGGTAATTTCGTCATTTTTCGCGACGGTGTCGGAATGGGCTAAAATACGACAGGTAGATCGGACACAAAAATCGCGCCAGGGGTAATTTCGTCATTTTTCGCGACGGTGTCGGAATGGCCTAAAAATTGACAAGTTGATCGGGAACAAAAATCGTGCCAGGGGTAATTTCGTCATTTTTCGCGACGGTGTCGGAATGGGCTAAAATTTGACAGGTT
>NW_019229296.1:2909-3046 GCF_002742605.1 Olea europaea var. sylvestris
TAAAAAAAAATCGTGCCAGGGGTAATTTCGTCATTTTTCGCGACGGTGTCGGAACGGGACGGTGTCGGAATGGGCTAAAATTCGACAGGTAGATCGGACACAAAAATCGCGCAAGGGGTAATTTCGTCATTTTTCGC
>NW_019229296.1:3396-3538 GCF_002742605.1 Olea europaea var. sylvestris
TGCGACGGAGTTGGAATGGGCTAAAATTTGACAGGTTGATCGGAAACAAAAATCGTGCAAGGGGGAATTTCGTCATTTTTCGCGACGGTGTCGGAATGGGCTAAAATTTGATAGGTTGATCGGAAACAAAAATCGTGCCAGG
>NW_019229297.1:0-3538 GCF_002742605.1 Olea europaea var. sylvestris
TCCTAAGGTCTGAAATAAATATCTCAATTCACTGAATTTACTTGAACAAGTAAAAAATTCACAGCAAAAACTTGAAAAAAAAATTAACAGGTTCAGTTCATATAAACCATCCACATAAGTCATTACCAGTCATCTCTCTTAATACCTCATAAGCATGATAAGAAATATAAACTTACCTTTCCGATAAGAATCTCATTGGTGTGGGGACCATAAGAGTCGGAAGTGTCGAGGAATGAGATCCCGGAGGCGATGGCATGGTGAATGAGGGCGATCATGTCAGGTTCGGGCTTCGGCGGCCCGTAATTAGACGACATACCCATACAGCCCAGCCCTTGTTTCGATACATCCAGGCCCTGTGAACCCAGCTTGATTCTTGGTACGACTACTGTTGATGCCATCTTCGGGAGGTTCTATAGACTGAAGTGTCGGTCCGAGTAGAAGGGTTAGAAAAACTGGGAAAAAGAAAGACCTGCACGACTGTTGGAAATTGAAAAGTCTCTATTGTCTTGTCAATCGTAGCCATTTGTCCACAATCTTTATCTTTAGTCTTTACATATTTTATTTTTTATATTAGTGTAGAGTGATTCCTCTGATTTGTGGCCATTATCGCTTCTTGATGGCACCGTTTCTATGGAATTGTGCCCACTTTTCCACTTTTTCTTTTTTTTTTCTTTCTTTGCAACCACGTTTGTGGCCTTCATCGTTTTTTGATGGCACTCTTTCTATGGAATTGTACCCACTTTTTTTTTTCCCCCCTCCCTCCGTACAACCGTCAACGTTTTGGATTAGCCAAATGAAACACCTATCTTCTCTCAATCACAAAATTAAACCCTACTTTGCTCTTTCTCTAAACTCTCCTCTCTCAATCACCGATGAAACTCTGCCTCTCATTCCTTCGCGCTATCAATCTTCCGAAGTTCCGGCAATCTTCCTTCAAGGTTGTCTCCGGTATTTCTGCGAGCTCAGAATTGGAATTTTTTCATCAATTCCATCCAAAATGTTGTTCTTAAATTTTGATTTCTACGGACTTTCGTGGATCTTTTATAAATTTGTATGAAATTAGTGAAAATTTTTGGTACACTTCTATTGACTTTCAATTTAAAATTTTATAAACTTTTGTATACTTAAAATGTTTTTTGAAGATTTTCATTTGAAATAGAATTCATGTAAATCTAGTCCAATGGTTTGAATTCTCGCATATGAGATGTTGGTTCCCACAATTCACCTTTTCCTTCCATTTCTTCTTCTAATATAATTTTTAAAAAAATTAGAAGAATAAAAATTTAAGACATTAATTAAATAAATAAATAATCAATATTATAGATATATATGATAAACACTAAATTTTGGATTCAATATTATTAATATAATATACTTTTAAAAATAAATAAAATCAATATATTTAAATTTAATTATAAATTTTTCATATAAAATTTTATACTTTAATAAAAAGTAGATATTTTCACAAAAATAGAATGAAAAAGGAAAAAAAAAAGTTACAAGAATCCAATTTAATTTTTTTTTATATAGAAAATAGAAATAAACAATAAGAGAGAGAAAAACAAATGGAAATAAATATAATCAATAGAAAAAAAGGAAATAAAGATTAAAAAATATTTTTTTTTTTTTTGTGAAAGTCTCCCAAAATTTTGGTATTAATGAGAGACAAATTTCGAGATTTTATATGAATAATTTCTGTTTAACAATTAGTACTCTGGATGCTTTTATAAATGTATCTAGAAGTCATTAAAATGTGAAGACCCCAGGACTTATAAAAACCTTTAAAAAGTTTTAATTGAATACGCCATAACTTTTAGAAACTTTTTAAAATTATATAAAAGTCTCAAATCAATTGAATATATTGTAACTTTTAAAGATTTCTTAAAAATCTATAAAAGTCTCAATTGAATACATCAATACTTTTAAAAAGTCCTAAAAAGTCTCAATTGAATGCTTCTAAACTTTTTAAATCCAAAAAAAGTCATTAAAAGTATTAATTGAATGCATCTTCTAAATTTCCAACACATTCAAAACTTACTAAATATGAAATAAGCCCATGATATGAATACATTTTTGGACAAGAGATGTATATATTCCAATATATGAACTAAATAAACTAACAAAACGAGTTATACAAGTAATGATAATGTGTGGCTCAACTTGGCAGATCATTAAGCTCCAACGCTGTTCAACTCGACTACTATCCGGTAAAAAAAAATTGGATGACAAAATTTATGAGTTTGTAATTCAGTGAGTGGATATTTCACAAATAAGTATACTTTTTCTATTTAAACAACCTTCTTGAAAATACTTATGCTATTAAAAGTTTAAGAAAGTCCAAAGCCTAATAACACTTTTAAGATTAAAACGTAATGGAATCATACAATTCTTTACCCTTTATTTTGAATAAATCACTGTAAGGTATAATCAATATAATAAATCTGACATCCATACTATAAGTAAAAATATCATTTTCACGGTATTATAAGTTGGATCTTTATTCTATAAATTAAATAAACTAAATTCTGTAATCTGATAAGTTGTATAATACTAAAAATCACACTAAAGATGTACCTAGAATAACTATACTCATGTACCGATTAATCTCGAAGTACATGACAAGGTTATTCAATTATGAAATTCTATAATTCTGAGATTCTGTAATTCTGGTTATACGCACGCACAACAGTCCAAAGGCTATAATTTGGTCACACACTATTGAAACACATTCACAATAGTGCGGAGTGGGTAAAATCACCATAACTGATCATACACCGTGGAAATAAATTCATACCAGTGCAGAGTGTGTAAAATAATTACATGGGATCATACGCTGTGGAAACATATTTACACAAGTGTAGATTAGGAAAAAATCACCTGAGTACTTGTTGGTGGTTTTAAAAAAATAACTTTAAATATTCTAAAATATCTGATACTCATATAATGTGTTAATAAAATTATTTAACTAAACCAAATTTAACTTTAATAAGAATTATCTATGAAATTCACTTTATTCTGAAAATCATGCTGTCAAATCAATTGTATGAAATAATAAATTTTCTAGTATAATATAAATTTAATAAATATTAATTTCTGAAAAATAAGTTTTTATCCACTCACAGATCCATGAATAGAATCTGGCTAAATTGAAGAGACTTTCCAAACTTTCACGTCATTACTTGAAATAACGATATAATTACTCAAATGTAAGTCCACTAAGTAATTCCACCACTTCTATATTTATTCTTGAATCTCCATTTCCCTAACTTTTCTTCTTTTTTATTTTTACCAACCCATCACTGCACATAATCAAATCTATAAGAACCCCATACTTTCTTAAAACCACTACCTTATACATACACAATTTAATCCAATACATAGACTTCAATATTCATCATTTAGTTTTTTCATTCAAACCTTTTAAATTTGAGAAAACAAAGGTTTGACAAAAACAGCACTACTATTCTAGAGTATTAAAATCTGGCACCTATTTCTGTTTATTGAAAACTGCCGCCGAAGCCATTGACAGAAATAGCAC
>NW_019229298.1:0-3538 GCF_002742605.1 Olea europaea var. sylvestris
CGCGATTTTTGTTTCCGATCAAACTGTCAAATTTCAGCCCATTCCGACACAGTCGTGAAAAATGACGAAATTGCCACTGGCGCAATTTTTGTTTCCGATCAACCTGTCAAATTTTACCCCATTCCGATACAGTCGCGAAAAATGACTAAATTGCCCCCGGCGCGGTTTTTGTTTCTAGTCAACCAGTCAAATTTTAGCCCAATCCGACACAGTCGCGAAAAATGGCAAAATTACACCCGGCGCGGTTTTTGTTCCCGATCAACCTGTCAAATTTGAGACCATTCCGACACAGTCGCGAAAAATGACGAAATTGCCCCCGGGGCGATTTTTGTTTCCGATCAAACTGCCAAATTTCAGCCCATTCCGACACAGTCGCGAAAAATGACGAAATTGCCACTGGCGCGATTTTTGTTTCCGATCAACTTGTCAAATTTTCCCCCATTCCAACACAGTCGCGAAAAATGACTAAATTGCACCCGGCGCGATTTTTTGTTTCCGATCAACCTGTCAAATTTTAGCCCATTCTGACACAGTCACGAAAAATGACGAAATTGCACCTGGGGCGGTTTTTGTTTCCGATCAACTAGTCAAATTTTAGCCCATTCCGACACAGTCAAGAAAAATGACGAAATTGCCCCCAGCGTGATTTTTGTTTTCGATCAAACTGCCAAATTTCAGCCAATTCCGACACAGTCGAGAAAAATGACGAAATTGCCCCCGGCGCGGTTTCTGTTTCCGATCAACCAGTCGAATTTTAGCCCATTCCGACACAGTCGCGAAAAATGACGAAATTACACCCTGCGCGGTTTTTGTTTCCGATCAACCTGTCAAATTTGAGACCATTCCGACACAGTCGAGAAAAATGACGAAATTGCCGCCGGCGGGATTTTTGTTTCCGATCAACCTGTCAAATTTCAGCCCATTCCGACGCAGTCGCGAAAAATGACGAAATTGCCTCCGGCGCGGTTTTTGTTTCCGATCAACCTGTCAAATTTTAGCCCATTCCGACACAGTGTCGAAAAATGACGAATTTGCCCCCGGCGAGGTTTTTGTTTCCGACCAACCAGTGAAATTTTAGCCCACTCCGTGAGACAGTCGCGAAAAATGGCGAAATTATACCCGGCGCGGTTTTTGTTCACGATCAACCTGTCAAATTTGTGACCATTCCGACACAGTCGCAAAAAATGACGAAATTGTCCCGGCGCGATTTTTGTTTCCGATCAACCTGTCAAATTTCAGCCCATTTCGACACTGTCGCGAAAAATGAGGAAATTGCCCCCGGTGCGATTTTTGCTTCCGATCAACCAGTCAAATTTTAGCCAATTCCGACACAGTCGAGAAGAATGACGAAAGTACACCCGGCGAGGTTTTTGTTCCCGATCAACCTGTCAAATTTGAGACCATTCAGACACAGTCGAGAAAAACGACGAAATTGCCCCCAGCGTGGTTTTTGTTTCTGATCAACCAGTCGAATTTTAGCCAATTCCGACACAATCGCGAAAAATGACTAAATTACACCCGGCGCGGTTTTCGTTCCCGATCAACCTGTCGAATTTGAGACCATTCCGACACTGTCACGAAAAATGACGAAATTGCCCCCGGCGCGATTTTTGTTTCCGATCAACCTTTCAAATTTCAGCCCATTCCGACACAGTTGCGAAAAATGACGAAATTGCGCCCGGCGCGGTTTTTGTTTCCGATCTACTTGTCAAATTTTAGCCCATTCCGACAAAGTCGCGAAAAATGACAAAATTGCCCCCGGCGCGATTTTTGTTTCCGATCAACCAGTCAAATTTTAGCCCATTCCGACACGGTCGCGAAAAATGACGAAACTACGCCCTGCGCGGTTTTTATTTCCGATCAACCTGTCAAATTTGAGACCATTACGACAAAGTCGCGAAAAATGACGAAATTGCCCCGGGCGCGATTTTTGTTTCCGATCAACCTGTCAAATTTGAGACCATTCCGACACAGTCGAGAAAAATGACGAAATTGCCCCCAGCGCGATTTTTGTTTCCGATCAAACAGCCAAATTTCGGCCAATTCCGACACAGTCGAGAAAAATGACGAAATTGCCCCCGGCGCGGTTTCTGTTTCCGATCAACCTGTCAAATTTCAGCCCATTCCGACACAGTCGCGAAAAATGACGAAATTGCCCCCGGCGCGATTTTTGTTTCCGATCAACCTGTCAAATTTTAGCCCATTCCGACACAGTCGCGAAAAATGACGAAATTGCCCCTGGCGCGATTTTTGTTTCCGATCAACCAGTATAATTTTATCCCATTCCGACATCGTCGCGAAAAATGACGAAATCGCCCCCGATGCGATTTTTGTCTCCGATCAACCTGTCAAATTTCAGGCCATTCCGACACAGTCGCGAAAAATGACGAAATTGCTCCCGGCGCGATTTTTTGTTTCGAATCAAAGGTCAAATTTTAGCCCATTCTGACACAGTCGTGAAAAATGACGAAATTGCCCTGGGCCCGATTTTTGTTCCGATCAACCTGTCAAATTTTTGGCAATTCCGACGCAGTCGCGAAAAATGACGAAATTGCCCCGGGCGCGATTTTTGTTTCCGATCAACAAGTCAAATTTTAACCCATTCCAACACAGTCGCGAAAAATGACTAAATTGCCCCCGGCGCGATTTTTTGTTTCCGATCAACCTGTCAAATTTCAGCCCATTCCGACACAGTCGCGAAAAATGACGAAATTGCCCCCGGCGCGATTTTTGTTTCCGATCAACCTGTCAAATTTTAGCCCATTCCGACACAGTCGCGAAAAATGACGAAATTGCCCCTGGCGCGATTTTTGTTTTCCGATCAACCAGTAAAATTTTATCCCATTCCGACATCGTCGCGAAAAATGACGAAATCGCCCCCGATGCGATTTTTGTTTCCGATCAACCTGTCAAATTTCAGGCCATTCCGACACAGTCGCGAAAAATGACGAAATTGCTCCCGGCGCGATTTTTTGTTTCGAATCAAAGGTCAAATTTTAGCCCATTCTGACACAGTCGTGAAAAATGACGAAATTGCCCTGGACCCGATTTTTGTTCCGATCAACCTGTCAAATTTTTGGCAATTCCGACGCTGTCGCGAAAAATGACGAAATTGCCCCCGGCGCGATTTTTGTTTCCGATCAACCAGTCAAATTTTAGCCTATTCCGATACAGTCGCGAAAAATGACGAAATTGCCCTTGGCGCGATTTTTGTTTCCGATCAACCGGTCAAATTTTATCCCATTCCGACGTCATCGCGAAAAATGACGAAATTGCCCCCGATGCGATTTTTGTTTCCGATCAACCTGTCAAATTATAGGCCATTCCGACACAGTCGCGAAAAATGACGAAATTGCTCCCGGCGCGATTTTTTGTTTCGAATCAAAGGTCAAATTTTAGCCCATTCCGACACAGTCGTGAAAAATGACGAAATTGCCCTCGGCTCGATTTTTGTCCCGATCAACCTGTCAAATTTTAGGCAATTCCGAAGCTGTCACGAAAAATAACGAAATTACCCCCGGCCCGATTTTTGTTCCCG
>NW_019229299.1:0-3538 GCF_002742605.1 Olea europaea var. sylvestris
GGGTAATATGTGTCACTCTATACTGTTCTCAGGACTAAGGTTTGAATCTCAACCGTCCATCTCTAATCAACGATCAACATTCCCCCAAGGGAAAGAAACGAATTTGTTCCCCTAATATCCAACGGCCAGTATCTTTCTCCACCCCAAACTCAATCTCAGTCGTTAAACACTCTATATACTCACCCCTTCAGCCGGCCGCATATTCTTGGAGTCTTCTTTGAGTTCTCCCTTCGTATACCATTTCTCTGTGATTCTTACGAAACCCATATAACCAATATAGTTCTTGACCGATCTATTAATTTTACACATATTGATCTGGGCTTGTGGGTAGTATTTGATATTCGACTAATTTGGTTTTTGTCAAAATGTTTGGGAGGGCTCCGAAAAAAAGTGATAATACTAAGTACTATGAAATTCTTGGGGTGCCCAACAGTGCGTCACAGGATGACTTAAAGAAGGCTTACAAGAAAGCTGCTATCAAAAATCATCCTGATAAGGGAGGTGACCCTGAAAAGGTACTTTTTTAGGTTTTGATTTTTCTTTTTTAATTTATAATTTATTGTTGCTTTTTAAGTAATTGTTTTGGTAAATTGTGGGATTTCTTGGTCTTTATCCCTTTTTACTCTGATTTCTGTGGTGGAAAATTGTATGATTGTTTTGCTTGTGTATCCTGTGGATGGAAGAGGAATCTCAACGAAATGATTATGGAGTTGGGTATTTGATTTTCTTTATTTGAAGAAAATATTGGTTATTTTTTTAAGTGTTAGAATTAATTAGAGTAGTTCTGTGAAGATCGAAACAGTCCAAATTAAGCGTATTTAGCTCAAATTTAAAAGAAGTAAAATTACATTTTGATTTCTCAAACACGTTTGTACTTTGCATACCTTACATTTTTTCTTAATTTTAAATTAGAAGAAAGAAGTTACCTAATTTGGAGTTAACTCTCAGCTTGCTGTCAAAATAAGTAGTTGCTTATTTGCAACTTTCACTGAAATTCTTTTGTTGATTTTAAAACTTATTTACTTATAAGTAATCTTTTTAAGCTTAACCTAATCCTGCTCAAAGAATTAATAAGAAGTAAGTGAAATAGATGATTAATGGTCCATGGAGAGCAAAGCAGAAGACGAAAAAGGATAAGATAGAGTTGACTTGATGCTCGATGCTTAATGCATCTAAGTTACATACTGTTTAGTATATATTTGTAATTTGTTAACTTTTATTTTTTTACATATAAATTATTTTAATTATTGGTTCAACCCCTGTCTGACCCTTTGACCCTTTCTCTTTTCTGGATCAATGTCCAGTTTACGAAACATTGGGATTTTTAAACATCCTATCCACTCTAACATATGATTTTAATACACAGAGACTTGTATCTAATGACATTGATTATTTGCAGTTTAAGGAGCTTGCACATGCTTATGAGGTTCTGAGTGATCCTGAAAAACGCGAGATCTATGATGAGTATGGCGAAGATGCACTCAAGGAAGGAATGGGCGGCGGCGGCGGTGGCATGCATGACCCGTTTGACATATTCCAATCCTTCTTTGGTGGAAGCCCATTTGGAGGTGAGTTGTTTTGGCTTTATATAAGATCGTGATATTCTTCTTTATGTTTTTGTGGCTTGTTTGGTACCCAACAAAGAAGTAGATTTAAATTCCTTCACTTGAGTAACTTCTTCTTTTTTAATACTACGATATGCTATTCAATCCACTCTACCAAACATGCACTTGTTTGTTTTGATTAGCTTCCAAGTTTCACTGTAAATGGAGAACACCTTGTCTGATTAATATGTTTGTGGCCAGGCGGTGGTAGCAGTAGGGGACGAAGGCAGAGGAAGGGAGAGGATGTAGCTCATCCATTGAAGGTTTCTCTCGAGGACCTATACCTTGGGACCACTAAAAAGATCCCAATATCTCGCAATGTCCTTTGCTCAAAATGTAGTGGGTAAGTTTCGTCAATCGCTCTACTGTTCAATAAAGTACCTGGCATGCCCGTGCTCTAGGTGAGCTAATGTGCCTTTGTTGGTGTGTTTTCAATGGCAGCAAAGGATCGAAATCTGGAGCTTCAATGAAGTGCTCTGGATGTAAAGGAACTGGTATGAAGGTAACGATTAGGCAACTTGGCCCAGGTATGCTCCAGCAGATGCAGCATCCTTGTAACGAGTGCAAGGGTACAGGAGAGACTATAAATGATAAAGATCGCTGTTCTCAGTGCAAGGGTGAAAAGGTTGTGTCACAGAAGAAAGTTTTGGAGGTCCACGTGGAGAAGGGCATGCAGAATGGACAGCAGATTACATTCCATGGAGAAGCTGATGAAGCGGTACCGTGACTTGACCTTGTGTACATATTTAGGGGGTGTTTGGGATACATTTTCATGTAAAAATGCATTTTTGTATAGTAAATTGATGGGAAATGTGTGGTTGAAAAGTAAGGAAAAGTTTTTGATTTACGTATAATATTATTTTAATAAAAAATGTGTGGTTGAAAAGAAGAGAGAAAAAAATGAGTACCAAATGGGGCCTTAGTGTTTTTTAAATTTCCAAGATTGTAAAAGTTCGTTTTTCTTTGCAGCCAGATACAATCACTGGAGATGTAGTCGTCGTTGTCCAGCAGAGGGAACATCCTAAATTCAAGAGGAAGGGCGACGATCTTTTTGTGGAGCACTCACTGTCTCTTACCGAAGCTTTATGTGGCTTCCAGTTTATATTGTCTCACTTGGATGGTAGGAAGCTCCTTATCAAATCACAACCTGGAGAAGTCGTGAAACCTGGTTAGTAATTTTCTGGAACTTTACCCATGGGGCATTTTTGATACATAGTACTAGATTTCAATCGACGATACTAAGAACAAAATTTTAAGTCATTTTCCTCTTTTAATGAAGAGATAAATTAAATAAATCTCCGTAAGTCCTAGCTTTTCGATGAGGTGGTTAGCTATTAGACAGAAAGCTGCTATGAGTTCAACTCTTGGTGCCTTCCATTTGAAATTTGCACTTGTTTCAGGCATTTGATTAAAAAAAGATGAATCTGCCTGCACACGATTGAGTTTGTTTCATCTCTTAACAATTTTAAGCTTTGAGATGAGATGGTTCAACATTTCTAATACTGTCTATTGTTACCTTATGAAACATGCCATTATATTTATATTTTATTGAAGAATTTGATGTCTATGCTTGCAAAATCTTGCAGATTCGACTAAGGCCATCAATGAAGAAGGGATGCCGATGCATGGGAGACCATTCATGAAGGGTAAACTCTATATTCATTTCAACGTGGATTTTCCTAAATCTCTAGCTCCAGAGCAAGTTGGGGCCTTGGAGGCTGCCCTACCTCCAAAGCCATCTCTGCAACTGTCGAACCTGGAGCTGGAGGATTGTGAGGAGACGACATTGCAAGATGTTAACATGGAGGAGGAGATGCGAAGGAAGCAGGCTCAGCGTCAAGAGGCATATGATGAGGAGGATGAAGACATTCACGGTGGGGCCCAGAGGGTGCAATGTGCTCAGCAGTGATGATGGCTGAGGGTGACTAATTATC
>NW_019229300.1:0-3537 GCF_002742605.1 Olea europaea var. sylvestris
ACCGTTTTGGATTGAACTTACCACTTCGTCGTGACGTATGAGGGATTTTGGCCATTTTTCGAAAGAATGAGCACTTGCATATTCGAACGCTTGGATTATCGGCGTACGAATAATTGAGCGCATCTTTTGCACACAGTGTCTGTTTTGGGCCCATAAGTACTTTTTGAAAATGCAGCGACCGTTTTGGATTGAACTCACCACTTCGTAGTGACGTATGAGGGATTTTGGCCATTTTTCGAAAGAATGAGCACTTGCATATTTGAACGCTTGGATTATCGGCGTACGAATAATTGAGCGCATCTTTTGCACACAGTGTCTGTTTTGGGCCCATAAGTACTTTTTGAAAATGCAGCGACCGTTTTGGATTGAACTCACCACTTCGTCGTGACGTATGAGGGATTTCAGCCATTTTTTGAAAGAATGAGCACTTGCATATTTGGAACGCTTGGATTTTCGGCGTACGAAGAATTGAGCGTAACTTTTGCACACGGTGTCCGTTTTGGGTCCATAAGTACTTTTTGGAAATGTAGCGACCGTTTTGGATTGGACTCACCACTTCGTCGTGACGTATGAGGGATTTCGGTCATTTTTCGAAAGATTGAGCACTTACATATTTAGAACGCTTGGAGAGTTGGCGGACGAAGAATTGAGCGTAACTTTTGCACACAGTGTACATTTTGGGCTCATAAGAATTTTTGGAAATGTAGCGACCGTTTTGGATTGAACTCACCACTACACCGTGACGCAATGGGGATTTCGGCCATTTTTCGATAAAATGAGCACTTGCATATTTAGAACGCTTGGATTGTCGGCGTATGAGGAATTGAGAGTAACTTTTGCACACGGTGTCCGTTTTGGGCCCATAAGTAGCGACCGTTTTGGATTGAACTCACCACTTCGTCGTGATGTACGAGGGATTTTGGCCATTTTTCGAAAGAATGAGCGCTTCTAAATTTAGAACACTTGGAGAGTCGGCGGACGAAGAATTGAGCGTAACTTTCGCACACGGTGTCCGCTTTGGGCCCATAAGATGTTTTTGGAAATGTAGCGATCGTTTTGTATTGAACTCACCACTTCGTCGAGACGCACGAGGGATTTTGGCCATTTTTCGAAAGAATGAGCACTTGCAAACTTGGAACGCTTGGGTTGTCGGTGGGCGAAGAATTGAGCGTAACTTTTGCTCACGGTGTCCGCTTTGGGCCCATAAGTACTTTTTGGAAATGTAGCGACCGTTTTGGATTGAACACACAACTTCATCTTGTCGTGCGAGGGAGTTTCTCCATTTTTCAAAAGAATGAACGCTTGTATATTTGGAACGCTTGGAGAGTCGGCGGACGAAGAATTGAGCGTAACTTTTGCACACGGTGTCCGTTTTGGGCTCATAAGAACTTTTTGGAAATGTAGCGACCGTTTTGGATTGAACTCACCACTTCGTCATGACGCACGAGGGATTTTGGCCATTTTTCAAAAGAATGAGCACTTGCAAACTTGGAACGCTTGGGTTGTCGGCGGGCGAAGAATTGAGCGTAACTTTTGCTCACGGTGTCCGCTTTGGGCCCATAAGTACTTTTTGGAAATGTAGCGACCGTTTTGGATTGAACTCACCACTTCGTCATGACGCACGAGGGATTTTGGCCATTTTTCAAAAGAATGAGCACTTGCAAACTTGGAACGCTTGGGTTGTCGGCGGGCGAAGAATTGAGCGTAACTTTTGCTCACGGTGTCCGCTTTGGGCCCATAAGTACTTTTTGGAAATGTAGCGACCGTTTTGGATTGAACTCACCACTTCGTCATGACGTACGAGGGATTTTGGCAATTTTTTGAAAGAACGAGCACTTGCATATTTAGAACGCTTGGAGAGTCGGCGGACGAAGAATTGAGCGGAACTTTTGCACACGGTGTCCGTTTTGGGCCCATAAGTACTTTTTGGAAATGTAGCGACCGTTTTGGATTGAACACACAACTTCATGTTGTCGTGCGAGGGAGTTTGGACATTTTTTGAAAGAATGAGCGCTTGGATATTTAGAACGCTTGGAGAGTCGGCGGACGAAGAATTGAGCGTAACTTTTGCACACGGTGTCCGCTTTGGGCCCATAAGAAGTTTTTGAAAATGAAGCGACCGTTTTGGATTGAACTCACCACTTCGTCATGACGTACGAGGGATTTTGGCAATTTTTTGAAAGAACGAGCACTTGCATATTTAGAACGCTTGGAGAGTCGACGGACTAAGAATTGAGCGTAACTTTTGTACACGGTGTCCGTTTTGGGCCCATAAGTACTTTTTGGAAATGTTGCGTCCGTTTTGGATTGAACTCACCACTTCGTCATGACGTACGAGAGATTTGGGCCATTTTCAAAAGAATGAGCGCTTGTTTATTTAGAATGCTTGGAGAGTCGACGGACGAAGAATTGAGCGTAACTTTTGCACACGTTGTCCGTTTTGGGCCCATAAGTACTTTTTGGAAATGCAGCGACAGTTTTGGATTTAACACACAAATTCATCTTGTCGTGCGAGGGATTTTGGCCATTTTTCGAAAGAATCAGTGCTTGCATATTTAGAACGCTTCGAGAGTCGGCGGACGAAGAATTGAGCGTAACTTTTGCAGACGGTGTCCGCTTTGGGTCCATAAGAACCTTTTGGAAATGTAGCGACCGTTTTGGATTGAACTCACCACTTCATCGCGAAGTATGAGGGATTTTGGCCATTTTTCGAAAGAATAAGCACTTGCATATTTGGAATCCTTAGATTGTCGGCGTACGAATAATTGAGCGTAACTTTTGCACACGGTGTCTGTTTTGGGCCCACGAGTACTTTTTGGAAATGCAGATACCGTTTTGGATTGAACACACAACTTCATCTTGTCATACGAGGGATTTTGGCCATTTTTTGAAAGATTGAGCACTTGCATATTTTGAACGGTTGGAGAGTCGGCGGACAAAGAATTGAGCGTAACTTTTGCACACTGTGTCCGTTTTGGGCCCATAAGAACTTTTTGGAAATGTAGCGACCGTTTGGATTGAACTCACCACTTCATCGTGACGCATGAGGGATTTCGACCATTTTTTGAAAGAATGAACACTTGCATACTTGAAACGCTTGGTTGTCGACGTACGAAGAATTGAGCGTAACTTTTGCCCACGGTGTCCGCTTTGGGCCCATAAGAACTTTTTGGAAATGTAGCGACCGTTTTGGATTGAACTCACCACTTCGTCGTGACGTACGAGAGATTTTGGCAATTTTTTGAAAGAATGAACACTTGCATACTTGAAACGCTTGGTTGTCGACGTACGAAGAATTGAGCGTAACTTTTGCCCACGGTGTCCGCTTTGGGCCCATAAGAACTTTTTGGAAATGTAGCGACCGTTTTGTATTGAACACACAACTTCATCGTGACGTACGAGGGATTTTGGCCATTTTTTGAAAGAATGAGCACTTGCATACTTAGAACGTTTTGAGAGTCGGCGGACGAAGAATTGAGCGTAACTTTTGCACACGGTGTCCATTTTGGGCCCATAAGAACTTTTTGGAAATGTAGC
>NW_019229301.1:0-3535 GCF_002742605.1 Olea europaea var. sylvestris
CTTATGGGCCCAAAACGGACACCGTGTGCAAAAGTTACGCTCAATTCTTCGTACGCCGACAATCCAAGCGTTCTGAATATGCAAGTGCTCATTCCTTCGTAAAATGGCCAAAATCACTCGTACGTCACGACGAAGTGGTGAGTTCAATCCAAAACGGTTGCTACATTTCCAAAAAGTTCTTATGGGCCCAAAACGGACACCGTGTGCAAAAGTTACGCTCAATTCCTCGTCCGCCGACTCTCCAAGCTTTCTACATATGCAAGTGCTCATTCTTTTGAAAAATGGCCAAAATCCCTCGTACATCAGGATGAAGTTGTGTTTTCAATCCAAAACGTTCGCTACATTTCCAAAAAGTACCTAAGTGTCCAAAACGGACACGTGTGCAAAAGTTATGCTCAATTCTTCGTACGCCGACAATCCAAGCGTTCTAAATAGGCAAGTGCTCATTCTTTTGAAAGATGGCCAAAATCCCTCATACGTCACGACGAATTGGTGAGTTCAATCCAAAACGGTCGCTACATTTCCAAAAAGTACTTATGGGCCCAAAACGGACACCGTGTCGAAAAGTTACGCTCAATTCTTCGTCCGACGACTCTCCAAGCATTCTAAATATGCAAGTGCTAATTCTTTAGAAAAATCACCAATATCCCTCGTACGTCACGACGAAGTGGTGAGTTCAATCCAAAACGGCCGCCACATCTCCAAAAAGTTCTTATGGGCCCAAAACGGACACCTTGTGCAAAAGTTACACTCAATTCTTCGTCCGTCGACTCTCCAAGCGTTCTAAATATACAAGCGCTCATTCTTTCGAAAAATGGCCAAAATCACACGTACGTCATGACGAAGTGGTGAGTTCAATCCAAAACGGTCGCTACATTTCCAAAAAGTACTTATGGGCCCAAAACGGACACCGTGTGCAAAAGTTATGCTCAATTCTTCGTACACCGACAATCCAAGCGTTCCAAATATGCAAGTGCTCATTCTTTTGAAACATGGCCAAAATCCCTCATACGTGATGATGAATTGGTGAGTTCAATCCAAAACGGTCGCTACATTTCCAAAAAGTACTTATGGGCCCAAAACGAAAACCGTGTCCAAAAGTTACGCTCAATTCTTCGTCCGCCGACTCTCCAAGCATTCTAAATATGCAAGTGTTAATTCTTTAGAAAAATCACCAATATCCCTCGTACGTCACGACGAAGTGGTGAGTTCAATCCAAAACGGTCGCCACATTTCCAAAAAGTTCTTATGGGCCCAAAACGGACACCGTGTGCAAAGGTTACACTCAATTCTTCGTTCGTCGACTCTCCAAGCGTTCTAAATAGACAAGCGCTCATTCTTTCGAAAAATGGCCAAGATCACTCGTACGTCACGATGAAGTGGTGAGTTCAATCCAAAACGGTCGCTACATTTCCAAAAAGTACTTATGGGCCTAAAACAGACACCGTGTGCAAAAGTTATGCTCAATTCTTCGTACGCCGACAATCCAAGCGTTCCAAATATGCAAGTGCTCATCCTTTTGAAAAATGGCTAAAATCCGTCATACATCACGACGAATTGGTGAGTTCAATCCAAAACGGTCGCTACATTTCCAAAAAGTACTAATGGGCCTAAAACGGATACCGTGTCCAAAAGTTACGCTCAATTCTTCGTCCGACGACTCTACAAGCATTCTAAATATACAAGTGTTAATTCTTTAGAAAAAAATACCAATATCCCTCGTACGTCACGACGAAGTGGTGAGTTCAATCCGAAACGGTCACCACATTTCCAAAAAGTTCTTATGAGCCCAAAACGGACACCGTGTTCAAAAGTTACACTCAATTCTTCGTCCGTCGACTCTCCAAGCGTTCTAAATATACAAGCGCTCATTCTTTTGAAAAATGGCCAAAATCACTAGTACGTCACGATGAAGTGGTGAGTTCAATCCAAAACGGTCGCTACATTTCCAAAAAGTACTTATGGGCCCAAAACGGACACCATGTGCAAAAGTTACGCTCAATTCTATGTACACCGACAATCCAGGCGTTCTAAATATGCAAGTGCTCATTCTTTTGAAAAATGGCCAAAATCCCTCATACGTCATGACGAATTGGTGAGTTCAATCCAAAACGGACGCTACATTACCAAAAAGTAGTTACAGGCCCAAAACGGACACCGTGTGCAAAAGTTACGCTCAATTCTTCGTCCGACGACTCTCCAAGCATTCTAAAAATGCAAGTGCTCATTCTTTAGAAAAATTGCCCAAATCCCTCACATGTCACGCCGAAGTGGTGAGTTTAATCCAAAACGGTCGCCACATTTCCAAAAAGTTCTTATGGGCCCAAAATGGATACCGTGTGCAGAAGTTACGCTCAATTCTTCGTCCGTCGACTCTCCAAGCGTTCTAAATATACAAGGGCTCATTCTTTCGAAAAATGGCCAAAATCACTCGTACGTTACGACGAAGTGGTGAGTTCAATTTAAATTGGTCGCTACATTTCCAAAAAGTACTTATGGGCCCAAAACGGACACCATGTGCAAAAGTTACGCTCAATTCTTCGTACGCCGACAATCCAAGCGTTCCAAATATGCAAGTACTCATTCTATTGAAAAATGGCCGAAATTCCTCATACGTCACGACGAAGTGGTGAGGTCAATCCAAAACGGTCGCTACATTTCCAAAACGTACTTATGGGCCCAAAACGGACACCGGGTGTAAAAGTTACGCTCAATTCTTCGTCCGCCGACTCTCCAAGCGGTCTAAATATGCAAGTGCTCTTTCTTTTGAAAAATGTCCGAAATCCCTCATACGTCACGACGAAGTGGTGAGGTCAATCCAAAACGGTCGCTACATTTCCAAAACGTACTTATGGGCCCAAAACGGACACCGGGTGTAAAAGTTACGCTCAATTCTTCGTCCGCCGACTCTCCAAGTGTTCTAAATATGCAAGTGCTCATTCTTTTGAAAAATTACCAAAATCCCTCGTACGTCACGATGAAGTGGTGAGTTCAATCCAAACCGATCGCTACATTTCCAAAAAGTTCTTATTGGCCCAAAATGGACACCGTGTGCAAGAGTTACGCTCAATTCTTCGTCCGCCGACTCCCCAAGCGTTCTAAATGTACAAGCGCTCATTCCTTCGAAAATGGACAAAATCCCTCATACGTCACGACGAAGTTGTGAGTTCAATCCAAAACGGTCTCTACATTTCCAAAAAGTACTTATGGGCCCAAAACGGACGCCGTGTGCAAAAGTTACGCTCAATTCTTCATCCGCCGACTCTCCAAGCGTTCTAAATATGCAAGTGCTCATTCCTTCAAAAAATGGCCAAAATCACTCGTACGACACGACGAAGCAGTGAGTTCAAACCAAAACGGTCGCTACGTTTCCAAAAAGTACTTATGGGCCGAAAACGGACACCATGTGCAAAAGTTACCCTCAATTCTTCGTGTTCCAAATATATAAGTTGTCATTCTTTCAAAAAATGGCCGAAATCCCTCATACGTCATGACGAAGTGGTGAGTTCAATCCAAAACGGTCGCTACATTTCCA
>NW_019229302.1:0-3535 GCF_002742605.1 Olea europaea var. sylvestris
TTATGAGCCCAAAACGGACACCGTGTGCAAAAGTTACGCTCAATTCTTCGTACGCCGACTATCCAAGCCTTCCAAATATAAAATTGATCCTTCTTTTGAAAAATAGCCAAAATCCCTCATACGTTAAGATGAAATAGTGAGTTCAATTCAAAATGGTCGCTACATTTCCAACAAGTACTTACGGGCCCAAAACGGACACCGTGTGCAAAAGTTACGCTCAATTCTTCGTACGTCGACTATCCAAGCCTTCCAAATATTAAAGTGCTAATTCTTTCGAAAATGACCAAAATCCTTCGTACATCGTGACAAAGCGGTGAGTTTAATCCAAAACGGTCGCTACATTTCCAAAGAGTACTTATGGGCCCGAAACGGACACCGTGTGCAAAAGTTACGCTCAATTCTTCGTACGCCGACTATCCGAGCGTTCCAAATATAAAAGAGCTCGTTCTTTCGAAAAATGGCCGAAATCCCTCAAACGTCACGATGAAGTAGTGAGTTCAATCCAAAACGGTCGCTACATTTCCAAAAAGTAGTTATGGGCCCAAAACGGACAACGAGTGCAAAAGTTACGCTCAATTCTTCGTACGCCTACTATCCAAGACTTCCAAATATAAAATTGCTCTTTCTTTCGAAAAATGGCCAAAATCCCCTAGACGTCACGACGAAGTAGTGAGTTCAATCCAAAACGGTTGTTACATTTTCAAAAAGTACTTATGGGTCAAAAAAGAACACCGTGTGCAAAAGTTACGCTCAATACATCGTACGACGACTATCCAAGCGCTCCAAATATAAAAGTGGTTATTCTTTTGAAAAATGGCCAAAATCCCTCAAACGTTAGGACGACGTTGTGAGTTCAATCCAAAACGGTAGCTACATTTCCAAAAAGTAATTATGGGCCCAAAACGGACACCGTGTGCAAAAGTTACGTTCAATTCTTCGTACGCCGACTATCCGAGCGTTCCAAATATAAAAGTGCTCGTTCTTTTGAAAAATGGCCGAAATCCCTCATACGTCACGATGAAGTTGTGAGTTCAATCCAAAACGGTCGCTACATTCCAAAAAGTACTTATGGGCCCAAAACGGGCACCGTGTGCTAAAGTTACGCTCAATTCTTCGTACGCCGACTACTCGAGCGTTCCAAATATAAAAGTGCTCGTTCTTTCGAAAAATGGCCGAAATCCCTGAAACGTCACGACGAAGTTGTAAGTTCAATCCAAAACGGTCGCTAAATTTCCAAAGAGCACTTATGGTCCCAAAACGGACACTCTATGCAAATGTTAAGCTCAATTCTTCGTACGCCGACTATCCAAGCCTTCCAAATATAAAATTGCTCATTCTTTAGAAAAATGGCCGAAATTCCTCACACATTACGACGAAGTAGTGAGTTCAATCCAAAACGGTCGCTAAATTTCCAAAAAGTACTTATGGGCCTAAAACATACACTTCGTGCAAAAGTCACGCTCAATTCATCTACGCCGACAATCCAAGCCTTCCAAATATAAAAAATGCTCATTCTTTCGAAAAATGGCCGAAATCCCTCGTATGTCACGACGATGTTGTGAGTTCAATCCAAAACGGTCGCTACATTTCAAAAAAGTACTTATGGGCCCAAAACAGACACCGTGTGCAAAAGTTACGCTCAATTCTTCGTACGTCGACTATCCGAGCGTTCCAAATATAAAAGTGCTCGCCTTTCGAAAAATATCTAAAATCCCTCATACGCCATGACGAAGTAGTGAGTTCAATTCAAAACGGTCGCTACATTTCGAAGAAGTAACTATGGGCCTAAAATGGACACCGTGTGCAAAAGTTACGCTCAATTCTTCGTACGTCGACTATCCGAGCCTTCCAAATATAAAAGTGCTCGTTCTTTCGAAAAATGGCCGAAATCCCTCATACATCACGATGAAGCGGTGAGTTCATTCCAAAACGGTCGCTACATTTCCAAAAAGTACTTATGGGCCCAAAACGGACACCGTGTGCAAAAGTTACGCTCAATTCTTCGTACGCCGACTATCCGAGCGTTCCAAATATAAAAGTGCTCGTTCTTTCGAAAAATGGTCGAAATCCCTTAAACGTCATGATGAAGTTGTGAGTTCAATCCAAAACGGTCGGTACATTTCCAAAAAGTACTTATGGGCCCAAAACAGACACCGTGTGCAAAAGTTATGCTCAATTATTCGTACGGCGACTATCCAAGCCTTCCAAATATAAAAGTGCTCGTTCTTTTGAAAAATGGCTGAAATCCCTCAAATGTCATGACGAAGTGGTGAGTCCAATCCAAAACGGTCGGTACATTTCCAAAAAGTACTTATGGTCCCAAAACTGACACCGTTTGCAAAAGTTACACTCAATTCTTCGTACGCCGACTATCCAAGCCTTCCAAATATGAAATTGCTCATTCTTTCGAAAAATGGCCGAAATCCCCTAGACGTTACGATGAAGTAGTGAGTTCAATCCAAAACGGTCGTTTCATTTCCAAAAAGTACTTATGGGCCCAAAACGGACGCCGTGTGCAAAAGTAACGCTCAATACATCGTACGACGACTATCAAAATATAAAAGTAGTTATTCTTTTGAAAAATGGCCGAAATCCCTCAAACGTCAGGACGACGTTTGAGTTCAATCCAAAACGGTCGCTACATTTCCAAAAAGTACTTATGGGCCCAAAACGGACACCGTGTGCAGAAGTTACGCTCAATTCTTCGTACGTCGACTATCCGAGCGTTCCAAATATAAAAGTGCTCGTTCTTTCGAAAAATGGCCGAAATCCCTCTTACATCACGATGAAGCGGTGAGTTCAATCCAAAACGGTCGCTACATTTCCAAAGAGCACTTATGGTCCCAAAACGGACACTCTATGCAAAAGTTACGCTCAATTCTTCGTACGCCGCCTATCCAAGCCTTCCAAATATAAAAGTGCTCGTTCTTTCGAAAAATGGCCGAAATCCCTCTTACATCACGATGAAGCGGTGAGTTCAATCCAAAACGGTCGCTACATTTCCAAAGAGCACTTATGGTCCCAAAACGGACACTCTATGCAAAAGTTACGCTCAATTCTTCGTACGCCGCCTATCCAAGCCTTCCAAATATAAAAGTGCTCGTTCTTTCGAAAAATGGCCGAAATCCCTCTTACATCACGATGAAGCGGTGAGTTCAATCCAAAACGGTCGCTACATTTCCAAAAAGTACTTATGGGCCCAAAACGGACACCGTGTGCAAAAGTTACGCTCAATTCTTCATACACCGACTATCCGAGCGTTCCAAATATAAAAGAGCTCGCCTTTCGAAAAATGGCTGAAATCCCTCATACGCCATGATGAAGTAGTGAGTTCAATTCAAAATGGTCGCTACATTTAGAAAAAGGACTTATGGGCCTTAAACGGACATCGTGTGCAAAAGTTACGCTCAATTCTTTGTACGTCGACTGTCCAAGCCTTCCAAATATAAAAGTGCTCGTTCTTTCGAAAAATGGCCGAAATCCCTCATACATCACGATGAAGCGGTGAGTTCAATCCAAAACGGTCGCTACATTT
>NW_019229303.1:0-3535 GCF_002742605.1 Olea europaea var. sylvestris
TAAATTTGCTTGTATAGAGGTGCAACTGCCAGAATTTCATCAGACGCAGATGTGGCAGCGTTTGTTGGTCTACTATTTTTTTTCTTTCATGTCTAACAGAAATCTGCCATGTGTATTTTAATAAAATTCTGGCATAATTTGTCTGTTCATGTAGCAGGACTGTAAAAGATTACCTGGGCTTGTCCAGCATTGCTAGGATTGTTGGGACCTTGGCTGGCCATTTTCTTGATTAGTTATTAGTAGCTTTTGCTGAATCAGAGAGAAATAATATGTAAGGTTTGACATGGAAGCCACTAGCCAGGTAAATTTATAGATTTCTCAGCGTTCAGATTTGCTCTTAAATATGTGCCTAAATATTTGCATCAATCAACACGTGGCGTGAGGTGGATGATCGGACTCAGTCCTCGTTCAAAAGTCTTGGTTAAGAATGCTTCAAAGAATTTGATTTAGACATAACTGGTTGGTTGTTTTTTAACTGAGCATATGCTTAACAGAAATCTGGTGCTCAAATTTCTTGCAAGGAATAAAAAACCGATTGTGATTTAGACTTTTTGGCAAAGTTCACCATTCAGACAACATGGATTAGGGCATTTTACTATGTTTTTTGCATGATTTTCAAGAATTGTGAAATATCGAGTGTTTAAATGTCACCATAAATTTACTCTATAAAAGATTAATTAAATCTTCCAACTACTGGTACACATAAATCTTGCACTCGGCTCAAACAATACCCCACAGAATACGAACACATTAAATCCTCATTTGGTACATATTAATGTAAGAATGAGCAAAAAAAAATATATCCGTTATGAACCCCACATAAAAGGTGAAAAGTCAAATATGATAACTTAATGTGATGGTTAACGATCATATTTTTCATTTTAATGTACAAATAATGAAAAACAAATCGGGGATAAATGGCAACTATCATTGATTCTTGTGGTAAAAATGAAATTTTTATTATTTCCAAAATATATCAGGAATCTTCTTTCAAACTTTTGGGTTGTTACACTAGCGATTAGGCTCATCTCACATGAAAATTTGAGAAAGACAATCAAGTCCATTTCCAATCAAGCAACCAGTAGAACGAATATGTTTCACCGGTGATAAATAAGAACGAATTTAAGAACAAGAATGTACGAAGATCCATGTGTTCGCTGATAGGCAAGAGTGATTACAAAGAATGGGAGGTAGTCATCAATTATTTTGGTATGCAGAAAAAAAGAAGGCTAGAAGTTTGAGCCTGTGTTTAAAATCCAAAATACCATCGAGAAAGGTTAACAGATTCTGCTGCTGCCATAGCAACCATAAAACAACAGAGCTAACAACGGCAAGCAAAAAATCAAAGCTTTTGAGTCCATGAGCTGAAGTGTATAATCTCTCATCACGTGCCCAGATTATATTTTAGCAGGTAAATTGCCAATTATAATCAGTGATGATGATCCTCATCTTCACCAAGTCCATCAGGGGGTCCACCCGGGCCTACGACATCCAACTGCAAACAAATAATACTTGATCAGCATTTTGAGTACTAGAACAGAGGCATTTTCAATGAATCCAAACATCATAATAATAATAATAATAATTAATAAAAGGGACTCAAGCATCTTGTCTGGAGAACATCTAATTGATTCAAACAAGTATTTTTACTTTTTTGAACATAATAACAAGTTACATCGACTAAATAGCACTAAAAACGCAAAATTTAACCAGACACAATGTCGTAATGATAGAGTAAATGAGGCTAAATGAATTTAATGCATACAAAAGTTCTTCTCAAAATAGCACTAAAAACGCAAAATTTAACCAGACACAATGTCGTAAGAATAGAGTAAATGAGGCTAAATGAATTTAATGCATACAAAAGTTCTTCTCAATCCACATACATAATTAACATGCCAGGGTCATAGTCAAACTATGAGTAACTATCAAGGGCAATCCTGTACTTACCACAAAGTACTGTGAACATACTGGGCATTCATGTGGCTTGCCTTTCTCTAGCCAAAACCAGACAACATCGTGTTCATCCTCTATTAAGTTGTCCAGGAGAGAAAGTTGATCAAAAAACAAATGAAGTGTGGATAAATGAACTATCAAGTACAAATTTCACTATTTAATAGAAAAGAATATAGATAATTGAAACCTACCCCCTTCAGCTCCAGGGCATCCCACAATTCTTTTATCATAGAAAGACTTGATCACAGAAGGTGACTCCTAAAATCAAACAAATTGTTGTAAATAGATCAAATCTGAAACATCATAGAATGAGATAAGAAGCGAAAAATGTAGTGGAAAAATGTAAAGAAAAAAATAAACGATTTCAGTATATGGATGTAGTTTCAGAGAAGATCAGGATGATAATGATGATCTAATATTATAAACTGTAAAGATAGAGATTAACGTCAAATAAAAAAGGGCATTTACATCTTCACGAGAATGGACATTCCTTCTTCATTTTAAAAAGTTTACAATTTTATTGCCTGATCATTTCATTTCGTTGCTTGAGTGAGGAGATATAAATGCTTCACAGTTGACAAGCAGTGAATAGTAGAGAAGGCAATAGCGTGACCATTTAAGTTGATTGACTAGCCTCAAACGAAAATTTTAATCACTGAGGACAGCAATTAAATTCAGTTTATCTCTTAAAAGTAAGGGGTGCATGGGGAAACAGAATGTTCTCACTTCTTCTGCATCATGTGCAAATCTAACATAAAAGTAGCATCTGACATGCCGGACAACTTTAAAAGAGTTCAGGTAACACCATGTTTAAAATGAAATCAGGAAGTTCATCAAACAAGCTAGGGAAAGAAGCAATTGGAGCCCAAAAAATATGCAGGAATCCATTTGCTGGTGAGTTGCAACTTCCAGAAAATCAAGACAATAAAAAGGGCAATAGAATTTAAAAAGCAAAAGAAGTCAGAAGCCAAATAAATTATAGAGAATTTATAAAGCACAAATTATAAATTTTATTGATAATCACAAATTTTAACATTCATTCCAACTAATTTTGAAGTCTAAAATCGTCTAACAATGAATAAGGTACTATACTCTATAGTCCCACATATCCAATACCATAATTCCTAACCAATGGCCCCATCATTAATTTGATTGAACTTCAAGTGGACTTCCATTGTACAATGAGGCATATCAGCTTACGAGAAATAATGTGATCACAGTGACTCCAAATACTAATCAATAGAGAACAAACCATCTGAAGAAGTAATTGATCAACACAAATTTTCTTAATTAACAGAAGATTGCACACTAACCTTTCTTCCAAAAGGTCCAGAGGGATAGTTAATTTCCAGAATGTTTTTTCCCTAATCCGAATAATACAATAATCAGAACACTGTTAATAAACTAAATATTTTACTTTAATATAAAACAGAACCTCCACAAACATAAACGAATAATATAAAAAGTCTCACTTCGAGTTCAGCTTGGAGCTCTTCGCGCTCATGACCAGTTGCAATCGGCATTATATTCTCCACTCTTTTCAGTGAAGCCACATTCCCTATTCAACACATTGCATCTT
>NW_019229304.1:0-3534 GCF_002742605.1 Olea europaea var. sylvestris
TGTCCAGCACTCATTCAACCTGACATAATTAATAAGGAAATTAATTATTCGGAGGCCCAAATGAAGGAATTTGGCTAAAATCCTGTTATCCCGAGTACGTGTCCCGACTCCAAATTCGCGGGCCGTTTCCAATCAACCTGCAAAATTTCGGCCCATTCCGACACCTCGCGACAAATGAAAAAAATTCCCCCTGGTGCGATTTTTCTTTGTTGATTTTCTGTCCAGCACTTCTTCCACCAGACATAATTAATACGGAAATTAATTATTCGGAGCCCCAAACGAAGGAATTTGGCAAATATTTCGTGGTCCCGGGTCTCTGCCCCGAGTCCAATTTCGTGGGCTGTTTCCAATCAACATGCCAAAATTTCGGCCCATTCCGACACAGTCGCGACAAGTAACAAAATTGCCCCTGGTGCGGTTTTTCTAGGTAATTTTCTGTCCAGCACTTCTTCAACCTGACATAATTAATACGGAAATTAATTATTCGGAGGCCCAAACGAAGGAATTTGGCAAAAATCCCGTTTTCCCGAGTCTGTGCCTCGAGTCCAATTTCACGGGCCATTTCCAATCAACCTGCCAAATTTCGGTCCATTCTGACACCGTCGTGACAAATGACAAAATCGCCCCTAGTGCGATTTTGCTTTGTTAATTTTCTGTCCAGCACTCTTTCAACCTGACATAATTAATAAGGAAATTAATTATTCGGAGGCCCAAATGAAGGAATTCGGCTAAAATCCCGTGATCTCGAGTCTGTACCTCGAGTCCAATTTCACGGGCCATTTCCAATCAACTTGCCAAATTTCTGCCCATTTTGACACCATCGCGACAAATGAAAAAAATTTCCCCTGGTGCGGTTTTACTTTGTTAATTTTTTGTCCAGCACTTCTTCAACCTGACATAATTGATACGGAAATTAATTATTCGGAGGCCCAAACGAAGGAATTTGGCTAAAATCCCATGATCCCGGGTTCGTGCCTCGAGTCCAATTTCGCAGGCCGTTTCCAATCAACCTGCCAAATTTCGGCCAATTTCGGCACTGTCGTGACAAAAAACAAAATTGCCCCTGGTGCGGTTTTGCTTTGTTAACTTTCTGTCCAGCACTTCTTCAACCTAACATAATTGATAAGAAAATTAATTATTCGGAGGCCCAAACGAAGGAATTTGGCTAAAATCCTGTGATCTCGGGTCTAGGCCCCGAGTCCAATTTCGCGGGTCGTTTCCAATCAACCTGCCAAATTCGGCCCATTCCGACACATCGCGACAAATGACAAAATTGTCCCTAGTGTGATTTTGCTTTGTTAATTTTCTGTCCAGTACTTCTTCAACCTGACATAATTAATATGAAAATTAATTATTCGAAGGCCCAAACGAAGGAATTTGGCTAAAATTCCGTGATCACGGGTCTGTGCCCCGAGTCCAATTTCGAGGGCCGTTTCCAATTAACTCGCTAAATTTCGGCTCATTCCGACACCGTCGCGACAAATGACAAAATTGCCCCTGTTGCGATTTTGCTTTGTTATATTTCTGTTCATCACTTCTTCAATCTGACATAATTAATAAGAAAATTAATTATTCGGAGGCCCAAACGAAGGAATTTGGCTAAAATCTCGTTTTCTCGGGTCTTTGCCTCGAGTCCAATTTCGCAGGCCGTTTCCAATCAACCAGCCAAATTTCGGCCCATTTCGACACCATTGGGACAAATGACAAAATTGCCTTTGGTACAATTTTGCTTTGTTAATTTACGGTCCAGCACTTCTTCAACCTGACATAATTAACAAGGAAATTAATTGTTCGGAGGCCCAAACGAAGGAATTTGGCTAAAATCCCGTGATCCTGGGTCTGTGCCCCGAGTCCAATTTCGCAGGCCGTTTCCAATTAACCTGCCAAATTTCGGCCCATTCCGACACCGTCGCGACAAATGACAAAATTGCCCCGGGTGCGATTTTTCATTGCTAATTTTCTGTCCAGCACTTCTTCAACCTAAAATAAGTAATACGGAAATTAATTATTCGGAGGCCTAAACGAAGGAATTTGGCCAAAATCCCGTGACCCCGATTCTGTGCCTCGAGTCCGATTTCGTGGGCCGTTACCAATCAACCTGCCAAATATCGGCCCATTCCGACACTATCGCAACAAATGACAAAATTGCCCCTGGTACGATTTTGCTTTGTTAATTCTCTGTCCAACACTCCTTCAACCTGACATAATTAATAAGGAAATTAATTATTCAGAGGCCCAAACAAAGGAATTTGGCTAAAATTCCATTATCCCGAGTCCGTGCCCCTAGTCCAATTTCGTGGGCCGTTTTCAATCAACCTACCAAATTTCGGCCCATTCCGACACCATCGCGACAAATGAAAAAAATTGCCCCTGGTGCGGCTTTTCTTTATCAATTTTCTGTCCAACAATTCTTCAACCTGACATAATTAATACAAAAATTAATTATTCGAAGGCCCAAACAAAGGAATTTGGCTAAAATTCCGTGATCCCAGGTTTGTGCCCCAAGTCCGATTTCGAGGGCCGTTTCCAATCAACCTGCCAAATTTCGGCCCATTCCGACACCGTCACGACAAGTGACAAAATTGCCCCAGGTGCGGTTTTGCTTTGTTAATTTTCTCTCCAGCAGTCCTTCAACCTAACATAATTAATATGGAAATTAATTATTCGGAGGCCCAAACGAAGGAATTTGGCTAAAATCCCGTGATCCCGGGTCTGTGCACCGAGTCCAATTTCGCAGGCCGTTTCCAATCAACCAGCCATGATTCGGCTCATTCCAATACCGTCGCGACAAATGACAAAATTGCCCCTGTGCGATTTTGCTTCGTTAATTTTCTGTCCACCACTCCTTCAACCAGACATAATTAATAAGGAAATTAATTATTCGGAGACCCGAATGAAGGAATTTGGCTAAAATCCCGTGATCCCGGGTCTGTACCCCAAGTCCAATTTCGCGGGCCGTTTCCAATCGACCTGCAAAATTTCGGTCCATTCCGACACCGTCGCGACAAATGACAAAATCGCCCCGGCTGCCCTTTTTTCTTTGTTAATTTTTTGTCCATCACGTCTTCAATCTGACATAATTAATAAGAAAACTAATTATTCGGAGGCCCAAACGAAGGAATTAGGCTAAAATCCCGTGATCCCGGGTCTGTCCCCCAAGTCCAATTTCGCGGGCCGTTTCCAATCGACCTGCAAAATTTCGGTCCATTCCGACACCGTCGCGACAAATGACAAAATCGCCCCGGCTGCCCTTTTTTCTTTGTTAATTTTTGTCCATCACGTCTTCAATCTGACATAATTAATAAGAAAACTAATTATTCGGAGGCCCAAACGAAGGAATTTGGCTAAAATCCCGTGATCCCGGGTCTGTGCACCGAGTCCAATTTCACAGGCCGTTTCCAATCAACCAGCCATAATTCGGCTCATTCCAACACCGTCGCGACAAATGACGAAATTGCCCCCTGTGCGATTTTGCTTCGTTAATTTTCTGTCCACCACTCCTTCAACCAGACATAATTAATAAGGAAATTAATT
>NW_019229305.1:0-3533 GCF_002742605.1 Olea europaea var. sylvestris
TTTCGAGGTTCGAAGAAATGAGCGTAACTTATGCAAACGGTGTCCGTTTCGGGCCCATAAGTCCTTTTCGAAAATGTAGCGACGCTTTTGGATTGAACTCACTACCTCGTCGTGACGTATGAGGGATTTTGACCATTTCTTAAAGAACGTGCAGCTGCATATTTTGATTGACGGCGTTCGAGGAATTGAGCATAACTTTCGCAGACGGTGTCCGTTTTGGGACCATAAGTAGTTTTCGAAAATGTTGCGACCGTTGTGGGTTTAGCTCAAGATTTCGTAATGACGCATAAGGGTTTTCGATCTTTTTTTGAAATTTGATCGCTCGCATGTTTTTAACGCTTGGATTTTCGAGCTTCGAAGAAATGAGCGTAACTTATGCAAACGGTGTCCGTTTTGGGCCCATAAGTACTTTTCGAAAATGTAACGACCCTTTTGGATTGAACTCACTACCTCATCATAACGTATGAGGGATTTTGACCATTTTTTGAAGAACGTGCAGCTGCATATTTGGATTGACGGCGTTCGAGGAATTGAGCATAACTTTCGCAGACGGTGTCCGTTTTGGGACCATAAGTAGTTTTCGAAAATTTAGCGACCGTTGTGGGTTTAGCTCACGATTTCATAATGATGTATTTGGGTTTTCGTCATTTTTATGAAGAATGACCGCTTGCATATATTTGACGCTTGGATTTTCGAGCTTCGAAGAAATGATCGTAACTTATGCAAACGATGTCCGTTTTGGGCCCATAAGTACTTTTCTAAAATGTAGCGACCCTTTTCTATTGAACTCACTACTTCGTCGTGACGTACGAGGGATTTTGACCATTTTTTGAAGAACGTGCAGCTGCATATTTGCATTGACGGCGTTCGAGGAATTGAGCATAACTTTCGTAGACGGTGTCCGTTTCGGAACCATAAGTAGTTTTCGGAAACCGTTGTGGGTTTATGGGTTTAGTTCATAATGACGTATTAGGGTTTTCGGCCTTTTTTTGAAGAACGAACGCTCGCATCTTTTTAACGCTTGGATTTTCGAGCTTCGAAGGAATGAGCGTAACTTATGCAAACGGTGTCCATTTTGGGCCCATAATTACTTTTCAAAAATGTAGCGACCCTTTTGGACTGAACTCACTACCTCTTCGTGACGTATGAGGGATTTTGACCATTTTTTGAAGAACGTGCAGCTGCATATTTGGATTGACGGCGTTCGAGGAATTGAGCATAACTTTCGTAGACGGTGTCCGTTTCGGGACCATAAGTAGTTTTCGGAAATGTAGCGACCGTTGAGGGTTTAGCTCACGATTTCGTAATGACGTGTTAGGGTTTTCGTCATTTTTATGAAGAACGACCGCTCGCTTATTTTTACCGCTTGGATTTTCGAGCTGCGAAGAAATGAGCGTAACTTATGCAAACGGTGTCCGTGTTGGGCCCATAAGTACTTTTCGAAAATGTAGCGACCCTTTTGGATTGAACTCACTTCCTCGTCGTGACGTATGAGGGATTTTGACCATTTTTTGAAGAACGTGCAGCTGCATATTTGGATTGACGGCGTTCGAGGAATTGAGCATAACTTTCGTAGACGGTGTCCGTTTCGGGACCATAAGTAGTTTTCGGAAATGTAGCGACCGTTGAGGGTTTAGCTCACGATTTCGTAATGACGTGTTAGGGTTTTCGTCATTTTTATGAAGAACGACCGCTTGCTTATTTTTAACGCTTGGATTTTCGAGCTGCGAAGAAATGAGCGTAACTTATGCAAACGGTGTCCGTTTTGGGCCCATAAGTACTTTTCGGAAATGTAGCGACCCTTTTGGATTGAACTCACTACCTCGTCGTGACGTATGAGGGATTTTGACCATTTTTTGAAGAACGTGCAGCTGCATATTTGGATTGACGGCGTTCGAGGAATTGAGCATAACTTTCGCAGACGGTGTCCGTTTTGGGACCATAAGTAGATTTTGGAAATATAGCGACCGTTGTGGGTTTAGCTCACGATTTCATAATGACGTATTAGGGTTTTCGTCATTTTTATGATGAACGAACGCTGACATATTTTTGACGCTTGGATTTTCGAGCTTCAAAGAAATGAGCGTAACTTATGCAAACGGTGTCCGTTTTGGGCCCATAAGTACTTTTCGGAAATGTAGCGACCCTTTTGGATTGAACTCACTACCTCGTCGTGACGTATGAGGGATTTTGACCATTTTTTGAAGAACGTGCAGCTACATATTTGGATTGACGGCGTTCGAGGAATTGAGCATAACTTTCGCAGACGGTGTCCGTTTTGGGACCATAAGTAGATTTTGGAAATATAGCGGCCGTTGTGGGTTTAGCTCACGATTTCATAATGACGTATTAGGGTTTTCGTCATTTTTTTGAAGAACGACAACTCGCATATTTTTAATGCTTGGATTTTCGAGGTTCGAAGAAATGAGTGTAACTTATGCAAACGGTGTCCGTTTCGGGCCCATAAGTCCTTTTCGAAAATGTAGCGACCCTTTTGGATTGAACTCACTACCTCGACGTGACGTATGAGGGATTTTGACCATTTCTTGAAGAACGTGCAGCTGCATATTTGGATTGACGGCGTTCGAGGAATTGAGCATAACTTTCGCGGACGGTGTCCGTTTTGGGACCATAAGTAGTTTTCGGAAATGTTGCGACCGTTGTGTGTTTAGCTCAAGATTTCGTAATGACGTATAAGGGTTTTCGATCTTTTTTTGAAAATTGATCGCTCGCATGTTTTTAACGCTTGGATTTTCGAGCTTCGAAGAAATGAGCGTAGCTTATGCAAACGGTGTCCGTTTTGGGCCCATAAGTACTTTTCGAAAATGTAACGACCCTTTTGGATTGAACTCACTACCTCGTCGTAACGTATGAGGGATTTTGACCATTTTTTGAAGAACGTGCAGCTGCATATTTGGATTGACGGCGTTCGAGGAATTGAGCATAACTTTCGCAGACGGTGTCCGTTTTGGGACCATAAGTAGTTTTCGGAAATGTTGCGACCGTTGTGGGTTTAGCTCAAGATTTCGTAATGACGCATAAGGGTTTTCGATCTTTTTATGAAATTTGATCGCTCGCATGTTTTTAACGCTTGGATTTTCGAGCTTCGAAGAAATGAGCGTAACTTATGCAAACGGTGTCCGTTTTGGGCCCATAAGTACTTTTCGAAAATGTAACGACCCTTTTGGATTGAACTCACTACCTCGTCGTAACGTATGAGGGATTTTGACCATTTTTTGAAGAACGTGCAGCTGCATATTTGGATTGACGGCGTTCGAGGAATTGAGCATAACTTTCGCAGACCGCTCTTCCGATCTCAGCTGCATATTTGGATTGACGGCGTTCGAGGAATTGAGCATAACTTTCGCAGACGGTGTCCGTTTTGGAACCATAAGTAGTTTTCGAAAATTTAGCGACCGTTGTGGGTTTAGCTCACGATTTCATAATGATGTATTAGGGTTTTCGTCATTTTTATGAAGAATGACCGCTTGCATATATTTGACGCTTGGATTTTCGAGCTTCGAAGAAATGAT
>NW_019229306.1:0-3533 GCF_002742605.1 Olea europaea var. sylvestris
CTGGCGCGATTTTTATTTTCGATCAACTTGCCAAATTTAAGCCCACTCCGACACGGTCGAGAAAAGTGACGAAATTGGCCCCGGCGCGGTTTTTGTTTCCAATCATCCAGTCAAATTTTAGCCCATTCCGACACCGTCGCAAAAAATTACGAAATTGCCCCTGGCGCGATTTTTATTTCTGATCAACCTGCCAAATTTAAGCCCACTCCGACATAACCGAGAAAAATTACGAAATTGCCCCCGGCGCGATTTTTGTTTCCGATCATCCAGTCAAATTTTAGCCCATTCTAACACAGTAGGGAAAAATGATTAAATTGCCCCCGGCGTGATTTTTGTTTCCGATCAACCTGTCAAATTTTAGCCCATTCCGACACAGTCGCTAAAAATGACGAAATTACCCACAGCGCGGTTTTTCTTCCCGATCAACCTGTCAAATTTGAGCCCATTCCAACACAGTCACGAAAAATGACGAAATTGCCCCCGGCGCGAATTTTGTTCCCGACCAACCTTTCAAATTTTAGCCCATTCCGACACAATCGCGAAGAATGACGAAATTGCCCCCGATGCGATTTTTATTTCCGATCAACCTTTCAAATTTTATCCAATTCCAACACAGTTGCGAAAAATGACGAAATTACCCCCGGTGCAATTTTTGTTCCCGATCAACCTGTCAAATTTGAGCCCATTCCGACACGGTCGCAAAAAATGATTAAATTACCACTGGCGCGATTTTTATTTTCGATCAACTTGCCAAATTTAAGCCCACTCCGACACAGTCGAGAAAAGTGACGAAATTGGCCCCGACGCGGTTTTTGTTTCCAATCATCCAGTCAAATTTTAGCCCATTCCGACACCGACGCGAAAAATTACGAAATTGCCCCTGGCGCGATTATTGTTTCCGATCAACTAGTCAAATTTTAGCACACTCCGACATCGCCGCAAAAATTACCAAATTGCCCCCGGTGCGATTTCAGTTTCCGATCAACCTATCAAATTTTAGTCAATTCCGACACGGTTGCGAAAAATGACGAAATTACCCCGGGCGCGGTTTTTGTTCCCGATCAACCTGTCAAATTTGAGCCCATTCCGACACAGTCACGAAAAATAACGAAATTGCCCACGGCGCGATTTTTGTTCCCGACCAACCTGTCAAATTTTAGCCCATTCCGACACAATCGTGAAAAATGACGAAATTACCCCTGGCGCAATTTTTGTTTCCGATCAACCAGTCAAATTTTAGCCCTTTTCGACACAGTCGAGAAAAATGACGAAATTGCCCCCGGAGCGATTTTTGTTTCCGATCAACCTATCAAATTTTAGCAAATTCCGACACAGTTGCGAAAAATGACGAAATTACCCTCGGTGCGATTTTTGTTCCCGATCAACCTGTCAAATTTGAGCCCATTCCGACACGATCGCGAAAAATGACGAAATTACCCCCGGCGCGATTTATGCTTCCGCTCAACCTATCAAATTTTAGCCTATTTTGACACAGTCGAGAAAAATGACGAAATTGCCCCCGGCACGGTTTTTTGTTTCCGATCAACCTGTCAAATTTTAGCCCATTCCGACACAGTCGCTAAAAACGACGAAATTGCCCCTGGCGCGATTTTTGTTTCCGATCAACCAGTCAAATTTTAGCCCATTTCGACACAGTCGAGAAAAATGACGAAATTGCCCCGTCACGATTTTTATTTCCGATCAACCTGCCAAATTTCACCCCATTCCGACACAGTCGCTAAAAATGATGAAATTGCCCCTGGCGCGATTTTTGTTTCCGATCAACCAGTCAAATTTCAGCCCATTTCGACACAGTCGAGAAAAATGACGAAATTGCCCCGGCGCGACTTTTATTTCCGATCAACCTGCCAAATTTCACCCCATTCCGACACAGTCGGAAAACTGACGAAATTGCCCACGGCGCGATTTTTGTTCCCGACCAACCTGTCAAATTTTAGCCCATTCCGACACAATCGTGAAAAATGACGAAATTACCCCTGGCGCAATTTTTGTTTCCGATCAACCAGTCAAATTTTAGCCCTTTTCGACACAGTCGAGAAAAATGACGAAATTGCCCCCGGAGCGATTTTTGTTTCCGATCAACCTATCAAATTTTAGCAAATTCCGACACAGTTGCGAAAAATGACGAAATTACCCTCGGTGCGATTTTTGTTCCCGATCAACCTGTCAAATTTGAGCCCATTCCGACACGATCGCGAAAAATGACGAAATTACCCCCGGCGCGATTTATGCTTCCGCTCAACCTATCAAATTTTAGCCTATTTTGACACAGTCGAGAAAAATGACGAAATTGCCCCCGGCACGGTTTTTTGTTTCCGATCAACCTGTCAAATTTTAGCACATTCCGACACAGTCGCTAAAAACGACGAAATTGCCCCTGGCGCGATTTTTGTTTCCGATCAACCAGTCAAATTTTAGCCCATTTCGACACAGTCGAGAAAAATGACGAAATTGCCCCGTCACGATTTTTATTTCCGATCAACCTGCCAAATTTCACCCCATTCCGACACAGTCGCTAAAAATGATGAAATTGCCCCTGGCGCGATTTTTGTTTCCGATCAACCAGTCAAATTTCAGCCCATTTCGACACAGTCGAGAAAAATGATGAAATTGCCCCGGCACGACTTTTATTTCCGATCAACCTGCCAAATTTCACCCCATTCCGACACAGTCGGAAAACTGACGAAATTGCCCACGGCGTGGTTTTTTGTTTCTGATCAACGAGTCAAATTTTAGCCCATTCCGACACGGTCGCTAAAAATGACGAAATTGCCCCTGCGCGCGATTTTTGTTTCCGATCTGCTGTCAAATTTGCGCCCATTCCGACACGGTCGCAAAAAATGACGAAATTGCCCCCGGCGCGATTTTTGTTTCCGATCAACCTGTCAAATTTTAGCCCATTCCGACACAGTCGCGAAAAATGATGAAATTGCCCCCGGCGCGATTTTTGTTTCCGATCAACCAGTCAAATTATAGCCCATTTCGACATCGTCACGAAAAATGACAAAATTGCCCTCGGCGCGATTTTTTTCCGATCAACCTATCAAATTTTAGTCAATTCCGACACAGTTGCGAAAAAAGACGAAATTACCCCCGGCGCGATTTTTGTTCACGATCAACCTGTCAAATTTGAGCCCATTCCGACACAGTCGCGAAAAATGACGCATTTTCCCCCGGCGCGATTTTTGTTTCCGATCAACCAGTCAAATTTTAACCCATTCCGACACAGTCGCAAAAAATGATTAAATTGCCCCCGGCGCGATTTTTGTTTCCGATCAACCTGTCAAATTTTAGCCAATTCCGACACAGTCGCTGAAAATGACGAAATTAGCCACGACGCGATTTTTGTTCCCGATCAACCTGTCAAATTTGATCCCATTCCGACACAGTCGCGAAAAATGACGAAATTTCCCCCGACGCGGTTTTTGCTTACGATCAACTTGTGAAATTTTAGCCCATTCCGACACAGTCGCGAAAAATGACCAAATTGCCCTTGGCTCGATTTTTGGTTC
>NW_019229307.1:0-265 GCF_002742605.1 Olea europaea var. sylvestris
GCGCGATTTTTGTTTCCGATCCACCTGCCAGATTTCAGCCCATTCCGGCACCGTCGCGAAAAATGACGAAATTGCCCTCGGCGCAATATCTGTTTCCGATCAACCTGGCAAATTTCTGCCCATTCCGACACCGTCGCGAAAAATGACGAAATTGCCCCCGGAGAGATTTTTGTTTCCATCAGCCTGTCAAATTTCAGCCCATTCCGAAACCGTCGCGAAAAATGACGATATTGCCCCCGGCGCGATTTTTGTTTCCGATCCACCT
>NW_019229307.1:532-3532 GCF_002742605.1 Olea europaea var. sylvestris
GCGATTTTTGTTTCCGATCAACCTGCCAAATTTCACCCCATTCAGACACCGTCACGAAAAATGACGAAATTGCCCCCGGCGAGATTTTTGTTTACGATAAAACTGTCAAATTTTAGCCCTTTCCGACACCGTCGTGAAAAATGACGAAATTGCCCCCGGAGCGATTTTTGTTTCCGATCAACGTGCTCGAGTCCAATTTCGCGGGTCGTTTCCATCAACCTGCCAAATTTCAGCCCATTCATACACCGTCGCGAAAAATGACGAAATTGCCCCCGACGCGATTTTTGTTTCCAGTCAACCTGCCAAATTTCTGCCCATTCCGACACCGTCGCGAAAAATGACGATATTGGCCCCGGCGTAATATTTGTTTCCGATCAACCTGCCAAATTTCGGCCCATTCCGACACCGTCGCGAAAAATTACGAAATCGCCCCCCGGCGCGATTTTTGTTTCCGATCAACCTGCCAAATTTCAGCCCATTCCGACACCGTCGCGAAAAATGACGATACTACCCCCGGCGCCATATCTGTTTCCGACCAACCTGCCAAATTTCAGCCCATTCCGATACCGTCGGGAAAAATGACGAAATTGCCCTCGGAGCGATTTTTGTTTCCATCAACCTGTCATATTTCAGCCCATTCCGAAACCGTCGCGAAAAATGACGATATTGCCCCCGGCGCGATTTTTGTTTCCGATCAACCTGCCCAATTTCAGCCCATTCCGAAACCGTCGCGAAAAATGACGATATTGCCCCCGGCGCGATTTTTGTTTCCGATCAACCTGCCCAATTTCAGCCCATTCCGAAACCGTCGCGAAAAATGACGATATTGCCCCCGGCGCGATTTTTGTTTCCGATCAACCTGCCCAATTTCAGCCCATTCAGACACCGTCCCGAAAAATGACGAAATTGCCCCCGAAGCGATTTTTGTTTCCAGTCAACCTGCCAAATTTCTGCCCATTCCAACACCGTCGCGAAAAATGACGATATTGGTTCCGGCGTAATATTTGTTTCCGATCAACCTGCCAAATTTCAGCCCATTCCGATACCGTCGCGAAAAATGACGAAATTGCCCTCGGAGCGATTTTTGTTTCCATCAACCTGTCATATTTCAGCCCATTCCGAAACCGTCGCGAAAAATGACGATATTGCCCCCGGCGCGATTTTTGTTTCCGATCCACCTGCCAAATTTAAGCCCATTCCGACACCGTCGCGAAAAATGACGAAATTACCCCCGGCGTGATTTTTGTTTCCCATAAAACTGTCAAATTTTAGCCCTTTCCGACACCGTCGCGAAAAATGACGAAACTCCCCCAGGCGCGATTTTTGGTTCCGATCAACCTGTCAAATTTCAGCCCATTCCGAAACCGTCGCGAAAAATGACGAAATTACCCCCGGCGCGATTTTTGTTTCCGATCAACCTGCCAAATTTCACCCCATTCAGACACAGTCGCGAAAAATGACGAAATTGCCCCCGGCGAGATTTTTGTTTACGATAAAACTGTCAAATTTTAGCCCTTTCCGACAACGTCGTGAAAAATGACGAAATTGCCCCCGGCGCGATCTTTGTTTCCGATCAACTTGCAAAATTTCAGCCCATTCAGACACCGTCGCGAAAAATGACGAAATTGCCCCCGACGCGATTTTTGTTTCCAGTCAACCTGCCAAATTTCGGCCTATTCCGACACCGGCGCGAAAAAGGACGAAATTGCCCCCGGCGCGATCTTTGTTTCCGATCAACCTCCCAAATTTCAGCCCATTCCGACACCGTCGCGAAAAATGACGATATTGGCCCCGGCGTAATATTTGTTTCCGATCAACCTGCCAAATTTCGGCCTATTCCGACACCGTCGCGAAAAATGACGAAATTGCCCCCGGGCGCGATTTTTGTTTCCGATCAACCTGCCAAATTTCAGCCCATTCCGACACCGTCGCGAAAAATGATGATACTACCCCCGGCGCCATATCTGTTTCCGACCAACCTGCCAAATTTCAGCCCATTCCGACACCGTCGCGAAAAATGACGAAATTTCCCTCGGCGCAATATCTGTTTCCGATCAACCTGGCAAATTTCAGCCCATTCCGACACCGTCGCGAAAAATGACGAAATTGCCCCCGGAGCGATTTTTGTTTCCATCAACCTGTCAAATTTCAGTCCATTCCGAAACCGTCACGAAAAATGACGAAATTGCCCCCGGCGCGATTTTTGTTTCCGATCCACCTGCCAGATTTCAGCCCATTCCGGCACCGTCGCGAAAAATGACGAAATTGCCCTCGGCGAGATTTTTGTTTCCGATAAAACTGTCACATTTTAGCCCTTTCCGACACCGTCGCGAAAAATGATGAAACTGCCCCCCGCGCGATTTTTGTTTCCGATCAACCTGTCAAATTTCAGCGCATTCCGAAATCGTCACGAAAAATGACGAAATTGCCCTCGGCGCGATTTTTGTTTCCGATCCACCTGCCAAATTTCAGCCCATTTCGGCACCGTCGCGAAAAATGACGAAATTGCACCCGGCGAGATTTTTGTTTCCGATAAAACTGTCAAATTTTAGCCCTTTCCGACACCGTCGCGAAAAATGATGAAACTGCCCCCCGCGCGATTTTTGTTTCCGATCAACCTGTCAAATTTCAGCCCATTCCGAAATCGTCGCGAAAAATGACGAAATTACCCCCGGCGCGATTTTTATTTCCGATCAACCTGCCAAATTTCAGCCCATTCAGACACCGTCGCGAAAAATGACGAAATTACCCCCGAAGCGACTTTTGTTTCCAGTCAACCTGCCAAATTTCTGCCCGTTCTGACACTTTCACGAAAAATGACGATATTGGCCCCGGCGTAATATTTGTTTCCTATCAACCTGCCAAATTTCAGCCCATTCCGACATCGTCGCGAAAAATGATGAAATTGCCCCCGGAGCGATTTTTGTTTCCTATCAACCTGTCAAATTTCAGCCCATTCCGAAACCGTCGCGAAAAATGATGAAATTGCCCCCCGGCGCG
>NW_019229308.1:0-3532 GCF_002742605.1 Olea europaea var. sylvestris
AGTGTACGCCATAGTGTACATGTGGCAAGGTTCTTACCGACCGAACATTGCTATTTGTACACTGATTTTTAACACGTTGTTTGGCACTTACATTGCTGTCAGGTGTCAATTAGATGGAAAAACAGTTTGAAATTTAAAATGTCCAACAGGGTAATGTCACGTGACAAAGTGTAAACTAAAGTGTACCCCATAGTGTACATGTAGTAAGGTTCTTACCGATTGAATCTGTACACAGATTTTTGAAACGTTGTTTGACACTAGTATTGTTGTCAAGTGCTAGTTCGAAGGGAAAACTATTTGAAATTTAAACTGTCAAGCATGATAGTATCACGTGGCAAAGTGTAAACTAAAGTTTACACCATAGTTTACATGTCGCAAGGTTCTTACTAATTGAACTTTGCTATTTGTACACTGATTTTTGAAACATTGTTTGGCACTTACATTGTTGTCGAATGTCAAGTGGATGGGCAAACTGTCTGAAATTTAAAAAATCTAATAGAGTAATGTCATAGGGCAAAGTGTAAACTAAAGTATACATCATAGTGCGCATGTAGCAAGGTTCTTACCGATTGAACTTTGCTATTTGTACACTAATTTTTGACATGTTGTTCGAGACTTGCATTGTTGTCAAGTGTCAATTGGATGGGAAAACTGTTTGAAATTTACACTCTCCAACAGGGTAATAACATGTGGCAAAGTGTAAACTAAAGTGTACACTATAGTGTACATGTGGCAAGGTTCTTACCGATTGAACTTTGCTATTTGTACATTAATTTTTGACACATTGTTTGACACTTGCATTGTGGTCAAGTGTCAATTAGATGGGGAAACTCTTTGAAATTTTAAGTGTCCAACAGGGTAATGTCATGTGGCAAAGTGTAAACTAAAGTGTACAGTATAGTGTACATGTAGCGAGGTTGTTACCATTTGAACTTTGCTACTTGTGCATAGATTTTTGAAAGGTTGTTTGACACTTGCATTGTTGTCAAGTGTCAGTTAGATGGGAAAACTGTTTGAAATTTAAGCTATCGAGTAGGGTAGTGTCACGTGGCAAAGTCTAAACTAAAGTGTACACCATAGTGTACATGTTGCAAGGTTCTTACCGATTGAACTTTGCTATTTGTACATTGATTTTTGACACGTTGTTTGACACTTGCATTGTTGTCAAGTATCAATTGGAAGGGAAAACTATTTGAAATTTAAACAGTCCAATAGGGTAATGTCACGTGGTAAGGTGTGAATTAAAGTGTACACCATAGTGTACATGTAGCGAAGTTTTACCGATTGGACTTTGCTATATGTACACTGATTTTTGACACGTTGTTTGACATTTGTCTTGTTGTCAAGTGTCAATTGGAAGGAAAAACTATTTGAAATTTAAACAGTCCAATAGGGTAATGTCACGTGGTAAGGTGTGAATTAAAGTGTACACCATAGTGTACATATAGCAAGGTTCTTTCCAATTGAACTTTGCTATTTGTACAATAATTTTTGACATGTTGTTTGACACTTGCATTGTTGTCAAGTGTCAAGTGGATGGAAAAATTGTTTGAGATTTAAACTATTCAACAGGGAAATGACACGTGGTAAAGTGTAAACTAAAGTGTACATATGATAAAGTTCCTACCGACTGAACTTTGCTATTTGTATACTGATTTTTAAAACGTTGGTTGACACTTGCATTGTTGTCAGTTGTTAATTAGATAGGAAAACTGTTTGAAATTTCAACTGTCCAATAGGATAATGTCACGTGATAAAGTGTAAACTAAAGTGTACACCATAGTGTACATATAGCAAGGTTCTTTCCAATTGAACTTTGCTATTTGTACACTGATTTTTGACAAGTTGTTCGACACTTGCATTGTTTTCAAGTGTTAATTCAATGGGAAAATTGTTTGAAATTTATACTATCCAACAGGCTAATGTCTCGTGGCAAAGTGTAAACTAAAGTGTGTACACCATGGAGTACATTTAGCAAGATACTTACCGATTGAACTTTGCTATATGTACACTAATTTTTGACTTGTTATTTGACACTTACATTGTTGTCAAGTATCAATTGGATGACCAAACTATTTGAAATTTAAGTTGTCCAATAGGGTAATGTCACATGGCAAAGTGTACACCACAGTGTACATGTCATAAGGTTCTTATCGATTGAATTTTTCTAATTGTGCACTGATTTTTGAAACGTTGTTTGACACTTGCATTGCTATCAAGTGTCTACTGTATGGGAAAACTCTATGAAATTTAAACTTTGGAATAAGGTAATGTCACGTGGCAAAGTATAAATTAAAGTGTACACCATAGTGTACATCTAGCAAGGTTCTTACCGATTTAACTTTGTTATTTGTACAGTGGTTTTTGACACGTTGTTTAACCCTTGCATCTTTCTCAAGTATAAATTGGATGGAAAAGCTGTTTGAATTTTAAACTGTCTAACTGGGTAGTGTCACGTGGCAAAGTGTAAACTAAAGTGTACACCATAGTGCACATGTAGCAAGGTCCTTACCGATTGAACTTTGCTATTTATGCACTGATTTTCGACTCGTTGTTTGACACATGCATTGTTGTCAATTGTCAATTGAATGGAAAAACTTTTTGAAATTTAAACTGTCCAACTGAGTAATGTCACGTGGCAAAGTGTAAACAAAAGTGTACACCATGGTGTACATGTAGCAAGGTTCTCATCGATTGAACTTTGCTATTTGTACACTGATTTTTGACACGTTGTTCAACACTTGCATTGTTGCCAAGTGTCAATTGTGTGAGAAAACTTTTTAAAATTTAAACTGTCCAACAGTGTAATGTCACGTGGCAAAGTGTAAACTAAAGTGTACACCATAGGGTACATGTGGTAAGGTCCTTGCCCACTGAACTTTGCTAATTGTACACTGATTTTTGAGACGTTGTTTGACATTTGCATTGTTGTCAAGTGTCAATTGGATGGAAAACCTGTTCGAAATTTAAACTATCCAATAGGGTAATGTCACGTGGCAAAGTGTAAACTAAAGTGTACACTATAGTGTACGTGGGGCAATGTCCTTACCGATTGAACTTTGCTATTTGTACACTGATTTTCAACACGTTGTTTGACACTTGAATTGTTGACAAGGGTCAATTGGATTGGAAAACTGTTTGAAATTGAAACTGTCCAATAGGGTACTGTCACGAGATAAAGTACAAATTAAAGTGTACACCATAGTGTACATTTAGCAAGGTTCTTACCAATTGAACTTTGCCATATGTACACTGATTTTCGACACGTTGCTTGACACTTGCATTGCAGTGTCAATTGGATTGGATAACAGTTTGAAATTTAAACTGTCCAACAGGGTAATGTCATGTGGCATAGTGTAAATTAAAGTTCATAACATAGTGTGCATTTAGCAAGGCTCTTACCGATTGAACTTTGCTATTTGTGCACTGATTTTTGACACGTTGTTTGGCACTTGCATTGTTGTCAAATTTCAATTGGATGGGAAAACTGTTTAAAATTTAAATTATCCAACATGGTAGTGACACATGGCAA
>NW_019229309.1:0-3532 GCF_002742605.1 Olea europaea var. sylvestris
CCGGGGCGATTTTTGTTTCAGATCAGCCTGCCAAATTTCGGCCCATTCCGACACCGTCGCGAAACATGACGAAATTGCCCCCGGCGCTATTTTTGTTTTCGATCAATCTGTCAAATTTCAGCCCATTCGGACACCGTCGGGAAAAAAATTACGAAATTGCCCCCGGCTAGATTTTTGTTTCCGATCAACCTGCCAAATTTCAGCCCATTCTGACACCATCGCAAAAGAACGACGAAATTGCCCCCGAAGCGATTTTTGTTTCCGATCAATCTGTCAAATTTCAGCCCATTCCGACACCGTCGCGAAAAATGACGAAATTGCCCCCGACGCGATTTTTGCTTCCGATCAACCCGCCAAATTTCAGCCCATTCCGAAACCGTCGCGAAAAATGACGAAATTTTCCCCGGCACGATTGCCCATTCCGACACCGTCGCGAAAAATGTCGAAATTGCCCTCGGCGCGATTTTTGTTTCCGACCAACGATTCAAATTTCAGCCCATTCCGACACCGTCGCGAAAAATGACAAAATTGCCCTCGGCGCGATTTTTGTTTCCAATCAATGAGTCAAATTTTAGCCCATTCCGACACCGTCGCGAAAAATGACGAAATTACCCCCGGTGCGATTTTTGTTTCCGATCAATCTGTCAAATTTCAGCCCATTCCGACACCGTCGCGAAAAATGACGAAATTGCCCCGGCAAGATTTTTGTTTCCAATCAACATGTCAAATTTGAGCCCATCCCGATGCCCTCGCGAAAAAAAATGAAATTGCCTCCGGCGCGATTTTTGTTTCCGATCAACCTGCCAAATTTCAGGCCATTCTGACACCGTCGCGAAAAATGACGAAATTGCCCTCGGCGCGATTTTTGTTTCCGATCAATCTGTCAAATTTTGCCCCCGGCTAGATTTTTGTTTCCGATCAACCTGCCAAATTTTAGCCCATTCCGGCACCGTCGCGAAAAATGTCAAAATTGCCCCCGGCGCGATTTTTGTTTCCGATCAAGCTGTCAAATTTTAGCCCATTCAGACACCGTCGCGAAAAATGACGAAATTGCCACGGTGCGATTTTTGTTTCCGATCAACCTGCCAAATTTTAGCCCATTCCGACACCGTCGCGAAAAATGACGAAATTGCCCCCGGCGCGATTTTTGTTTCCGATCAATCTCTCAAATTTCATCCCATTCCGACACCGTCGCGAAAAAATGACGAAATTGCCCCCGACTAGATTTTTGTTTCCGATCAACCTGCCAAATTTCAGCTCATTCTGACACCATCGCGATAGAACGACGAAATTGCCCCCGGCGCGATTTTTGTTTCCGAACAATCTGTCAAATTTCAGCCCATTCCGACACCGTAGCGAAAAATGACGAAATTTTCCCAGGCACGATTGCCCATTACGACACCGTCGCGAAAAATGTCGAAATTGCCCTCGGCACGATTTACTTTTTCGATCAATGAGTAAAATTTCAGCCCATTCCGACACCGTCGCGAAAAATGACGAAATTGCCCTCGGCGCGATTTTTGTTTCCAATCGATGAGTCAAATTTGGGCCCATTCCGACGCCATCGCGAAAAATGAAGAAATTGCCCCGGGGCGATTTTTGTTTCTGATCAACCTGTCAAATTTGGGCTCATTCCGACGCCGTCGCGAAAAAAGACGAAATTGCCCCCGGACCGATTTTTGTATCCGATCAATTTGTTAAATTTTGGCCCATTCCGACACCGTCGTGAAAAATGACGAAATTGCCCCCGGCTCGATTTTTGTTTCCGATCAATCTGTCAAATTTCTGCCCATTCTAACACTGTCGCGAAAAAATGAAGAAATTGCCCTCGGCCCGATTTTTGTTTCCGATCAACCTGCCAAATTTCAGCCCATTCCGACACCGTCGCGAAAAATGACGAAATTGCCCCCGGCGCGATATTTTTTTCCGATCAACCTGTCGAATTTTAGCCCATTCCGACACCGTCGCGAAAAATGACGAAATTGCCCTGGGCGCAATTTTTGTTTCCGATCAATCTGTCAAATTTGGGCCCATTCCGACGCCGTCGTGAAAAAGACGAAATTGCCCCCGGCGCGATTTTTGTATCCGATCAACCTGCCAAATTTCAGCCCATTTCGACACCGTCGAGAAAAATGACGAAATTGCCCCCGACGTAATTTTTGTTTCCGATCAATCTCTCAAATTTCATCCCATTCCGACACCGTCGCGAAAAATGACGAAATTGCCCCGCCGCGATTTTTGTTTCCGATCAACCTGCCAAATTTTAGCCCATTCCGACACCGTCGCGAAAAATGACGAAATTGCCCCGGCGCGATTATTGTTTCCGATGAACCTGCCAAATTTTAGCCCATTCCGACACCGTCGCAAAAAATGACGAAATTACCCCCGGCGCGATTTTTGTTTCCGATCAATCTCTCAAATTTCATCCCATTCCGACACTGTCGCGAAAAATGACGAAATTGCCCCGGCGCGATTTTTGTTTCCGATCAACCTGCCAAATCTTAGCCCATTCCGACACCGTCGCGAAAAATGACGAAATTGCCCCCGGCGCGATTTTTGTTTCCGATCAACCTGCCAAATTTTAGCCCATTCCGACACCGTCGCGAAAAATTACGAAATTGCCCCCGGCGCAATTTTTGTTTCCGATCAACCTGCCAAATTTTAAATTTCCGATCAACCTGCCAAATTTGAGCCCATTCCGACACCGTCGCGAAAAATGACGAAATTGCCACCGGCGCGATTTTTGTATTCGATCAATCTGTCAAATTTCAGCCCTTTTCGACACCGTCGCGAAAAAAGACGAAATTGCCCCCGGCGCGATTTTTGTTTCCGATCAATGACCCAAATTTTAGCCCATTCCGACACTGTCGCGAAAAATGACGAAATTGCCCCCTGCGCGATTTTTGTTTCCGATCAATCTGTCAAATTTGAGCCCATTCCGACGCCGTCGCGAAAAAAAGACGAAATTGCCCCCGGCGCGATTTTTGTTTCCGATCAACCTGCCAAATTTCAGCCCATTACGACATAGTCGAGAAAAATGACAAAATTGCCCCCGACGCGATTTTTGTTTCCGATCAATCTCTCAAATTTCATCCCATTCCGACACTGTCGTGAAAAATGACGAAATTGCCCCGGCGCGATTTTTGTTTCCGATCAATCGGTCAAATTTGAGCCCATTCCGACGCCGTCGCGAAAAAAAGACGAAATTGCCCCCGGCGCGATTTTCGTTTCCGATCAACCTGCCAAATTTCAGCCCATTCCGACCCCGTCGCGAAAAATTACGAAATTGCCCCCGGCGCAATTTTTGTTTCCGATCAACCTGCCAAATCTTAGCCCATTCCGACACCGTCGCGAAAAATTACGAAATTGCCCCCGGCGCAATTTTTGTTTCCGATCAACCTGCCAAATTTGAGCACATTCCGACACCGTCGCGAAAAATGACGAAATTACCACCGGCGCGATTTTTGTATTCGATCAATCTGTCAAATTTCAGCCCTTTTCGACACCGTCGCGAAAAAAGACGAAATTGCCC
>NW_019229310.1:0-3531 GCF_002742605.1 Olea europaea var. sylvestris
GCGCCGGGGGCAATTTCGTCACTTTTCACGACGGTGTCGGAACCGGCTGAAATTTGACAGGTTGATTTGAAACAAAAATCGCGGCAGGGGCAATTTTGTCATTTTTCGCGACGGTGTCGAAATGGGCTGAAATTTGGTAGGTTTATCAGAAACAAAAATTGCGCCGGGGGCAATGTCGTCATTTTTCGCGACGGTGTCGGAATGGGCTTAAATTTGGCAGGTTGATCGGAAACAAAAACCGCGTCGGGGGCAATTTCATCATTTTTCGCGACGGTGTCGAAATGGGCTGAAATTTGGCAGGTTGATTGGAAACAAAAATTGCGCCGAGGGTAATTTCGTCATTTTCAGCGATGGTGTCGGAATGGGCTAAAATTTGGCAGGTTAATCGGAAACCAAAATCGCCCCGAGGGCAATTTCGTCATTTTTCGCGACGGTGTCGGAATGGGCTTAAATTTGACAAGTTGATCATAAACAAAAATCGCACCAGGGAGAATTTCGTCATTTTCAGCGATGGTGTCGGAATGGGCTAAAATTTGACAGGTTAATCAGAAACAAAAATCGCATCGGGGGCAATTTCGTCATTTTTCGCAACGGTGTCAGAATGGGCCGAAATTTGACAGGTTGATCAGAAACAAAAACTGTACCAGGGGCAATTTCGTCATTTTTCGCGAAGGTGTCGAAATGGGCTGAAATTTAGCAGGTTGATTGGAAACAAAAATTACGTCGAGGTCAATTCCGTCATTTTTTGCGACGGTGTCGGAATGGGCTAAAATTTGACACGTTATTCAGAAACAAATTCTAGGCCAGGGGCAATTTCGTCATTTTTCGCGACGGTGTCGAAATTGGCGGAAATTTGGCAGGTTGACTGGAAACAAAAATCGCGTCGGGGAAATTTCATCATTTTTCGCGACGGTATCGGAATGGGCTAAAATTTGATAGGTTGATCGGAAACAAAAATCGCGCCGGGGGCCATGTCGTCATTTTTCGTGACGGTGTCGGAATGGGCTTAAATTTGACAGGTTGATCGGAAACAAAAATCGCACCAGGGGCACTTTCGTCATTTTTCGCGACGGTGTCGAAATCGGCTGAAATTTGGCAAGTTGATTGGAAACAAAAATTGCGCCGAGGTCAATTAAGTCATTTTTTGCGATGGTGTCGGAATGGGCTAAAATTTGATAGGTTATTCAGAAACAAAATCTGGGCTAGGGGCAATTTCGTCATTTTTCGCGACGGTGTCGAAATTGGCTGAAATTTGGCAGGTTGATTGGAAACAAAAATCGCGTCGGGGCAATTCCGTCATTTTTCGCGATGGTATCGGAATGGGCTAAAATTTGATAGGTTGATCGGAAACAAAAATCGCGCCCGGGGCAATGTGGTCATTTTTCGCGACGGTGTCGGAATGAGCTTAAATTTGGCAGGTTGATCGAAGATAAAAACAGCGCCTGGGGCAATTTCGTCATTTTTCACGACGGTGTCCGAATGGGCTAAATTTTGACAGGTTGATCGGAAACAAAAACTGCGTCAAGGGCAATATCGTCATTTTTCGCAACGGTGTCGGAATGGGCTGAAATTTGACATGTTGATTGGAAACAAAAATCGTGCCGAGGGCAATTTCGTCGTTTTTCGCAACGGTGTCGGAATGGGCTGAAATTTAGCAAGTTGATTGGCAATAGAAATTGCGCCGAGTGCAATTTCGTCATTTTTTGCGATGGTGTCGGAATGGGCCAAAATTTGACTGGTTATTCGAAAACAAAATCTGCGCCAGGGGCAATTTTGTCATTTTTCGCGACGGTGTCGGAATGGGCTGAAAATTGGCAGGTTTATTAGAAACAAAAATCTCGCCGGGGATCATGTCGTCATTTTTCGCGACGGTGTCGGAATTGGCCTTAATTTGGCAGGTTGATCGGAAACAAAAACCGCGCCGGGGGCAATTTCGTCTTTTTTCGCGACGGTGTCGGAATGGGCTGAAATTTGACAGATTGATTGGAAACAAAATCGCGCCGTGGGAAATTTCGTCATTTTTCGTGACGGTGTCCGAATGGGCTAAAATTTGACAGGTTGATCGGAAACAAAAACCGCGCCAGGGACAATATCGTCATTTTTCGCGACGGTGTCGGAATGGGCTAAAATTTGGCAGGTTGATCGGAAACAAAAATCGCGCCGGGAGAAAATTCGTCATTTTTTGCGACGGTGTCAGAATGGGTTGAAATTTGACAGGTTGATTGGAAACAAAAATCGCGCCGGGTGCAATGTCGTCATTTTTCGCGACGGTGTCGGAATGGGCTTAAATTTGGCAGGTTGGTCGGAAACAAAAATCGCGCCGGGATAAAATTCGTCATTTTTCGCGACGGTGTCAGAACAGGCTGAAATTTGACAGGTTGATTGGAAACAAAAATCGGGCCGGGTGCAATGTCGTCATTTTTCGCGACGGCGCCAGTATTGGCTGAAATTTGGCAGGTTGATCGGAAACAAAAACCGTGCGCGGGGGTAATTTCGTCCTTTTTTGCGAAGGTGTCGGAATGGGCTGAAATTTGACAGGTTGATCGGAAACGAAAATCGTGCCAGGGGCAATTTCGTCATTTTTCGCGACGGTGTCGGAATGGGATGAAATTTGGCAGGTTGATCGGAAACAAAAACTGCGCCAGGGGCAATTTCGTCATTTTTCGTGACGGTGTCGAAATGGGCTGAAATTTGGCAGGTGGATTGGAAACAAAAATTACGCCGAGGTCAATTCCGTCATTTTTTGCGACGAAGTCAGAATGGGCTAAAATTTGACAGGTTATTCAGAAACAAAATTCGGGCCAGGGGCAATTTCGTCATTTTTCACGACGGGGGCGAAATTGGCTGAAATATGGCAGGTTGATTGGAAACAAAAATCGCGTCGGGGCAATTTCGTCATTTTTCTCGACGGTATCGGAATGGGCTAAAATTTGATAGGTTGATCGGAAACCAAAAATCGCGCCGGGGGCAATGTCGTCATTTTTCGCGACGGTGTCGGAATGGGCATAAATTTGGCAGGTTGATCGGAAACAAAAACCGCGCCGGGAGCAATTTCGTCATTTTTCGCGACGGTGTCGAAATGGGCTGAAATTTGGCAGGTTGATTAGAAACAAAAATCGCGCCAGGTGCATTTTCGTCATTTTTCGCGACGGTGTCGAAATGTGCTGAAATTTGGCAAGTTTATTGGAAAGAAAAATCGCGTCGGGGGCAATGTCGTCATTTTTCGCGACGGTGTCGGAATGGGCTTAAATTTGGCAGGTTGATCGGAAATAAAAATCGCGCCGGGGGCAATTTCGTCATTTTTCGTGACGGTATCGAAATGGGCTGAAATTTGGCAGGTTGATTGGAAACGAAAATTGTGCCGAGGGTAATTTCGTCATTTTCAGCAATGGTGTCGGAATGGGCTAAAATTTGACAGGTTAATCGGAAACAAAAACTGCGCCAGGGACAATTTCGTCATTTTTCGTGACGGTGTCGGAATGGGCCGAAATTTGACAGGTTGATCAGAAACAAAAATCGCACTAGGGGCAA
>NW_019229311.1:0-3531 GCF_002742605.1 Olea europaea var. sylvestris
CAATTTGTCGAAAACGATCAAACCCGAAGTTATCATGAAATCAAAAACCACTTTTCATTGGCTCGATTCCAATCGAATTAGACCTGTCATTTGCCAAAAACGAGCACACCCGAAGTTATCATGAAATCAAAAACCACTTTTCAGTGGAGCGATTCCAATCGAATTAGACGGACAATTAGCCAAAAATGAGCAAACTCGAAGTTATCATGAAATCAAAAACCACTTTTCATTGGGTCGATTCCAATCGAATTAGATTGGCAATATCTCCAAAAATAGACAAACCCAAAGTTATCATGAAATCAAAACCCACTTTTCATTGGCTCAATTCCAAATGAATTAGACAACAAATTTTCGAAAGACAAACAAATGAGACGCTACTATGAAATCGAAAGCCACTTTTCATTGGCTTGATTCTAATTGAATAAGACTAGCAATTCGCCAAAAATGAACAAACCCGAAGTTATCAAGAAATCGAAAATAACTTTTCATTGGCTCGATTCCAATCGAATTAGACTAGCAATTTGCTGAAAATGATCAAACCCGAAGTTATCATGAAATCGAAAACCACTTTTCATTGGCTTGATTCCAATCGAATTAGACTAGCAAATTTTCTAAAACGATCAAACCCGAAGTTTTGATGAAATCGAGAGCCACTTTTTATTGGCTCGATTCCAATAGAATCAGATTAGCAATTTGCCGAAAATGATCAAACCCGATGTTATTATGAAATCGAAACCACTTTTCATTGGCTCGATTCTAATCGAATTAGACTAGCAATTAGCCAAAAACTAACAAACCCAAAGTTATCAATAAATCAGAAACCACTTTTCATTGGCTCGATTCCAATAGAATTAGACAAGCAATTTTCCAAAAACTAACAAACCCGAATTTATCATGAAGTCAAAAATGACTTTCCATCGGCTCGATTCGAATCAAATTAGACTAGAATTTGGCAAAAAAAAAAGAACGACCCTGAAGTTATCATGATATCAAAAACCACTTTTATTTGGCTCGATTCCAATCTAATTAGACTAGCAATTTCCCGAAACCGAACACACCTGAAATTATCATGACATCAAAAACAACTTTTCAGTGGATCGATTCCAGTCCAATTAGACTAGCAATTCGCCAAAAATGAACAGACCCGAAGTTATCATGAAATCAAAAACCACTTTCCATTGACTCCATTCCAGTCGAATTAGACTAGCAATTTGCTGAAAAGGATCAAACCCGAAGTTATCAAGAAATCGAAAAACACTTTCCATTGGCTCAATTCCAATCAAATTAGACTAGCAATTAGCCAAAAACGAAGAAACCTGAAGTTATCATGAAATCAAAAACCACATTTCATTGGGTCGATTCCTATCGAATTAGACTACCAATTCGCCAAAAACTAACAAACTCGAAGTTATCATGAAATCGAAAACTACTTTCCATTGGCTCAATTCCGATCGAATTAGACTAGAATTTGGCAAAAAAAATAAACAAACCCGAAGTTATCATGAAATCAAAAACCACTTTTCATCGGCTCGATTCCAATCGAATTAGACCTGCAATTTGCCAAAAACGAGCACACCCAAAGTTATCATGAAATCAAAAACCACTTTTCAGTGGAGCGATTCCAATCGAATTAGACTGACAATTTGCCAAAAATGAGCAAACCCGAAGTTATCATGAAATCAAAAACCACTTTTCATTGGGTCGATTCCAATCGAATTAGATTGGCAATTCGCCAAAAATGGACAAACCCGAAGTTATCATGAAATCAAAATGCACTTTTCATTGGCTCAATTCCAAATGAATTAGACAACAAATTTTCGAAAGACGAACAAACCTAACGCTTCCATGAAATCGAAAGCCACTTTTCTTTGGCTCGATTCTAATTGAATAAGACTAGCAATTCGCCAAAATGAACAAACCCAAAGTTATCAAGAAATCGAAAAAAACTTTTCATTGGCTCGATTCCAATCGAACTAGACTAGCAATTTGTCGAAAACGATCAAACCCGAAGTTATCATGAAATCAAAAACCACTTTTCATTGGTTCGATTCCAATCGAATTAGACTAGCAATTTTTCTAAAACGATCAAACCCAAAGTTTTCATGAAATCGAGAGCCACTTTTCGTTGGCTCGATTCCAATCGAATTGGATTAGCAATTCGCCGAAAATGATCAAACCCGAAGTTACCATGAAATCGAAAACTACTTTTCATTGGCTCGATTCTAATCGAATTAGACTAGCAATTAGTTGAAAACTAACAAACCCGAAGTTATCACTGAATCAGAAACCACTTTTCATTTGCTCGATTCCAATTGAATTGGACTAGTAATACGCCGAACATGATCAAACCCGAAGTTATCATGAAATCAAAAACCACTTTTCATTGGCTCGATTCTAATCGAATTAGACAAGCAATTAGCCAAAAACTAACTAACCCAAAGTTATCATTAAATCAGAAACCACTTTTCATTGGCTCGATTCCAATCGAATTGGACTAGTAATTCGTCGAACTTGATCAAACCCGAAGTTATCATGAAATCAAAAACCACTTTTCATTGGCTCGATTCCAATCGAATTAGACAAGCAATTTGCCAAAAACTAATAAACCCAAATTTATCATGAAGTCAAATATGACTTTCCATCGGCTCGATTCCAATCAAATTAGACTAGAATTTGGCAAAAATGAACGAACCCGAAGTTATCATGAAATCAAAAGCCACTTTTATTTGGCTCGATTCCAATCTAATTAGACTAGCAATTACTCGAAACCGAACACGCCCGAAGTTATCATGACATCAAAAATGACTTTTCAGTGGATCGATTCCAGTCGAATTAGACTAGCAATTCGCCAAAAATGAACAAATGCGAAGTTATCATAAAATCAAAATCCAATTTTCATTGGCTCTATTCCAATCGAATTAGACTGGCAGTTTGCCAAAAATGAACAAACCCGAAGTTATCATGAAATCAAAAACAACTTTTCATTGGCTCAATTCCAAATGAATTAGACCACCAAGTTGCGAAAGACGAACAAACCCGATGCTATCATCAAATCGAAAGCCACTTTTCATTGGATCGATTCTAATCGAATAAGACTAGCAATTCGCCAAAAATGAACAAACTCGAAGTTATCATGAGATCAAAACCACTTTTCATAGGCTCGATTCCGAACGAATTAGACTTGCAATTCACCGAAAACGATCAAACCCGAAGTTATCATGAAATCAAAAACCACTTTACATTGGCTCGAATCCAATCGAAATAGACTAGTAAGTTCCGAAAATGATAAATCCCAATTTATCACGAAATCAAAACCACCTTTCATTGGCTCGATTCCAATCAAATTATACTTGCAATTCCCCAAAAACGAACAAATCCGATGTTATCTTGAAATCAAAAACCACTTTCCATTGGTTCGATTCCAATCGAATTATGAAATCGAAAACCACTTTTCATTTGCTCGATTCCAATTGAATTAGAATAGCAATTTGCCAAAAACAATCAAACACGAAGTTATCATGAAATCGAAAA
>NW_019229312.1:0-2460 GCF_002742605.1 Olea europaea var. sylvestris
CTTTGAAGTCTTGAATAGTTGAATTGTTTTTGCTTTTTTGAATTCTTTTGGTTCAAATCCTTTTGTTAGCTTATCTGTTTTTGGTGAATTGCGATTGCGAAGTGAAGTCAAAATCTCTTTTTGTTGAATTGTTGAAACTTGAATGTTGAATTGTTGATTTGTTGCACTTGCTTGTTGAGACTTTGGAGTCTTGAGACTTGAGAGAGTTGCCTTGCCTGCTTAATGTATTTTGGATTTGGTAGGTACTAGGTAGAATTTATTTATAATTAATAATATTATTTAATCAAATTTAAATAAACGATCGGCTGCCAGCCGAACCTGGCTATTACGATCGTTAACTGTCGACAGTCAACGGTCAAAGTCAACCTCCACCCTAACTGAACATTCGTCATGGATTCGCCACTGGTAACAACAAATCCAAATAAAGTATACGAGGACCACCGCTTTATACCAAAAACATTTAAAAATATATTTTAAGGAAAAATAAATTACCTTTGGGAAATCACTGAGAAGCATACACCAAGAGCGGGTGGACTTTACTAAATTGCAAAATGTGTATAACTGTTTAAAAAAATCTGTAGAAGAGCAAAACACAGAAGACAAGTAGCAATAAAAAGACTCAAATAAAATAAATTCCAAAAAAAGGAAACGTACAAAAAGTATAGAGGTAAATAGTCTCAAAGTTTCTTCAACGGTAGAAAATTCGAGAATTTACCTTACTTTTCTTCTGAATTGCTGCTTGTACATTTGCTAATAATTGAGTACAAAGGAATCCTGAAAGAAAATAGTTTGTCAGTTCAATTAAGTCCTACATGCGCAAAGCCGAAAAAATCAATTTTTGTACGTAGAGAAGAGTTAAGCCATACAGGCACAAAGCGAAAAAAATCAATGTATGAGTGTATTCGGGGAAGGGGGATACCTTGTTATGGGGTTGATCCTTCCTTTTACTCTAATTATGACCATCTTTACAAAAAATAAAATTAAAAAAAATAAAACTAAAAAAAAAAAATTGAGGACTCTCTTGTTGAATAGATACAAAGATCCACCTATTTAAGCAATCATTGGAGGAAAAAAATGAGATGAAGATAATGTGAAAAGCCTAACTTGAAGTATATCATTATATTATAACCAAAGTAAAATTGTAATCAATAACACAAAGGCTGCAAATAGGGGTTTTCATTGTGAAGACCACAGCTTTAAATAAATCAAAAAAATTACAGCCTCGATTATAAATTCAAATAGTAATTCCCAAATTCATGTTCCCCACGGTTAGATAAACCATATCAACAATTAAAATAGAAGATTTTAGAGAACAATAGGATTTTTACAGAAAGAAAACTGATGCAAAATGAAGAAAGTAAATAGAAACACGTAGACAACAAAGGAACAATCATCAATCTCAAATTTCAATGATATTTTGCAACAAGAAAGAAGAAAAATCACAACGTNGTTTTGTCAATACCCATTTAATAAAATTGTGCATGTATTAAGTTTTGTTGGGAAAACATGATCGTGCCCACAAATAAGGGGGGAACATTGAAGATATTATTTAAATGATATGTATTATGCCCCTCTAAACAATTTAGTTTTTTCGATCAAGTGGTTTGATAATCAAGTTAAGTTATTCAAGTATTTAGGAGATTAGTATTCATTGTGACTTCAGAGCACGAAAATCTCTAAAATTCTCTTGTAATTTAGATAGTTTTTCCCTAATAAATTGGTCAAAGAAATGAACATCGAACATATGAGAAAATAAATAGGTTGTACTTGTTAAATCAATGAATTCCCATATAAGTTCCAATATATACTGATGGCTTGGAAAGAGTTTGGACATTTATAACAAAAAACAAAAATAAATAAAAATGAAGACTTGACTTCATCACCTTATTGATTTTTAGTTTTATTCGTGGAAAAGATTTCACATAAATTTGCTATTCAGTTCCAAATTATAAGTTTACATGATAATCTTATATATCATATTTACCAGTTTTGTCGAGCCAATCGAAGTATTGATTGTGAATTTCGCTATAAACTTTGGCACAAATTAGTATCCTAAGTAGGAGCAAGGAAATATTGCAGAGACAACAAACGCAGTCGCTGAGGAAGGAGGGAAGAAAGAAGAAGATATGATTTGGGCTGCCTGTGTGAATTGTGATGACTTGGGCTATTGGGCCTTTTAAAAATAACAAATAGAATGGCCCAAATCAATGAAATCGTCCATTAATGATTAATCCATACCAATATCAGTTTCCCCAAATCCCGTCAATTAGGCGAGAGCAGAGAGCAAACCCTTGAATTCTTTCCATTATTCGCTCCCGATTCCATAATTTCCATCCCATAATTTTCTTCCACATTTCCATTCGAAGTGTGAAGTGGGTTGACTGGTTAGTGGGCTAGTGGGGTGTGGGTTGCGATTGTGAAGTGTGAGTCGGAGTCGGGCGGTGCAAGCAGCGGTGTGCC
>NW_019229312.1:8599-15233 GCF_002742605.1 Olea europaea var. sylvestris
AAAAGTAAATGAAAAATTGCAACTAGGAACTCTCATATTCATTATCCTCGAAAAAAATTTGTTGTGTGATACAGGAAATTAAAGAAATAGATGCCGATATTGAAGCCTCAAAGAGCAGAGTAAAAGAATTATTGATATTATTGGAGAATAATTTATAGGAAGCTTTCCAACCCCATATTTGTTTAGATGGAATTTGAACCTTACAACTTTAAATTGTGTTTTAAATTTTTTATTTAATAAAAAAAATTCAATTTTTACTCTAATGTCACGTTCTTCTTGTAGAAGGAAAATGCAACTGTTGAGAATCCAAATCAATTTATCGATGATGGAGTCCTTACAGAAAATCAAGGAATGGGGTAGCTCTCAGACATCGAATACATGCATGGTAGATGAGTATCTAACAATTTGAAGTAATACTATTATTTTTTGTTGATTTTAACTATTATTTATCTTTACACTTTGTTTTCTTTAGACTTTTATTCTTCTTTTTGAACATTAATTTTAAAATTGTATTTTTACTTGGTAAACAATAATTTTTTAAACTTATGTAATTTTATTCGAATCTTCATAAATTGTGAATCATGATACGATGCATGTAGGTTATTGACAGCCACAAACATATGTGTTATGTGAAGCTCCTACCTAGTTTTTGTTATCCTCTTGTGTACTATTATTTAGAATCGTTTGTGTGGCAGCGGATCATTACTACATCGTCTGATGAAATTGAAATGTGCTTTTCATACTTTGAACAATGTAGCAGAAATCTAATGTCACATAGATTGGTACTAAGTATCAAATCTGTTAAATAACGTTACTTTGTTAGTGCAAATATTGCAAACTTTTAAATATATAAAATATAGGATACATCTTACTCATCCTATAAATTTCTGAATTTAAAAATTAAATAAAAACTAACAAAAAATTTAAGCAATGTTCTCATTAAACTGGTTTTGACCTATTTGATGTAACTTAATTTTTTTGACAACATGCTATCAATTTGCAATTAATGTTGACTCTTTCTCCAAAATAGTTGAATAGTGTTGATATTACTAATTACGTTTTTCATTTTAATATTTCTCATTAAAATAAGATTATGCTGCGTACTTGAGAGAGAGAGAGAGAGAGAGAGAGAGAGAGAGAGAGAGAGAGAGATGTATGTTTTCCTTAATCTAGAATTAAACAATGATGTACTACATCAATTTACTACCAAATCAGAACCAAGTCAAATACCAATTGCTAGACGTTTTAATAATTTCAGTTTGAAATTTTAATTGATGAAAAAAAAAATCTGTTTATAGTAAGATGTAGAGTTCTATTCTGAAAAATTAATATTATCAAGTGAACTAGTTGAACCTTAGATGCTATATATTTATGAGATATCATGATTTGTAGCCAAAAAATTGAGGGTCGGATCGAACATGTGTATGTCTTTTTTTTTTTTTTTCAGGATATATAAATCCAATACAAATCGAGAAAATCTTGAAAAATGTTACAGAAGCGAGCCCTATCCCATGTGGCTCCACCACTAAGCCAATCACGACTCTTTTTCTTTTTCTATATTTTCTTAAAAGATTCAGTAATGTTATATGCACTTGGTTTTTTTGACGAGTTTTATAAGATTTCACATGGCGCAAACTGATTGGCAAGTAACAGAAAAATAAAAAATAAATAATTTGCAAATCAAAATAATGAGTATAGAAATTCAGTGAAAGAATCCCTGTACTTAGGGAATTTTCCTAAATGATAATATACTTTTACCTCAGTGTTTACCCATTTTGCATCTTTATCCTAATCGCTTGCTTGGAATAATCATGAATGAATTGTGTATTTTAAAACCATGTTAGAAGAGAATTAGACACACAGTTATATGAATAAGATAGTAACAAAAATAAAAAATTCCTGTGGGCAAAGCAAATCAATACGATGTCAAACTATTCATATAAAAACTAATTAAAGATGGATTTAATTTTATTCATTAAAAATTTGATATTCTTCTTTTCATTTTTAATAAGTAAAACTTTGATCTTTAATGGGCTATTTTGCATGCAGGTCAATTTCATTTAAGACTTGTTAAATGCATAGTTTTTAAAAACGATATGTGGAATTTGAGACTTTCGTCTTACAGCATAGAGAACAAATAAAGTATCCGTAATAGTTAACTAATAACCACAACATCCATTAACATGTATAGTATTAAAACTCTATAAAAATATCTATTTAAATTTTGCTTTTAACATCCAAAATGATGAGACATTCTAGTGACATCTAATTTGAGTCGTTTTAATTTATTTGTGATTCGATTAAGATTAGCATTTCTTAAATTTGATAATTTTGTAACTCATAGTAGAATTAAAGAAAATGATCAAATTATAAATAATTAAAAAATTGATAATTAAAAAAATTGTTTATTTCAAGAAACTAAATTTTCGTTTATTTATTTATTTATTTTTTTTTATCTCTAACCGAAAATACGTGAGATGCCTATTGAACTATTTATCAACCCTAATTCTCTATTTCTCTAACAGGTCTTCCTCCACTATCATATTCTCACAAAAATAAAAATTAAAAATAAATTGTCACTTTAAATATTTCAATATAATTTGTTGTTTCTTTTCTTTAGGATTACAATGATGATGATGATAAAACCAACCTCTAAAAACAAACCTAAAAATTATGTAAATGTCTAGTATTAACATTTTTTAGGACAAATTCAAATAATTTTATTTTCAATAATTTGGTTTTTCTTCTTTCTTGTATCTATTAAACTTCAGTTTTCAATATTGAGTTCGAATGATTGCCCCTGATTGCATTGTGAAGTGTAATACCATAGATTTTTTAATATTCTCTGTCTGTTCGTTAAAATTATCTTGGAACGAATATTTACTCCATTGTAACGAGAAAGAACTACATTGTTTGGATTTATCAAATACTTATAGAGACAACATATTCTTTTTGGGTATAAAATGCATATCCTTACCAATAATTCGTTTCTAAGTATTGTTTATTTTAAGTTGAAATTTTGTTTCATCATTGTTGTACGTTTTTTTTACTATTTTTTTGTACAAATTTTAGAATCCTAACATATTGCATATCACTTGTGAATCATAACCTGAGTCCTGGCCTTTTCAAATGAATTACATAATTTGAAAGGATTTTAAAAATGAGGAAGTTTGTTAAAGAGATACTCTCTCTCTCTCTCTCTCTCTCTCCCTCCCTCCCTCCCTCCCTCCCTCCCTCCCTGCGTGTGTTTGTGTGAGAGAGATAAAGGGAAGACTACGAGGTCGTTGTGCCAGTTACTCCGTTTAAATTTCCCCGTCTAAACTATAGTCGCTATTTTCCCTATATTTCCTAGAGAAAAGAGTTACTTATAAGTTGATTTTAAAGACAACTATTTTCTTGACTCTTTAAAGTCCTTTTTAATTTTTATTTTTTTTTCAGCCCTTGTTTGAGCCCCATTATTTGGTTAAGAATGCATTTTGGAATAATAAATTGATAGAAAATGTGTGGTTAAAAAATAAGCTGAATATTCTGCTTTTTGCTATTTGGAGACTTGGCAATTAGTAGATGCGCATATTTGTGCATAACCCTATAGAGAAGGAAATATTTCATACGTGTGTAAACATCAAAACAACCATATACTAGCTAACCAAATTTTCGAACATTGGGTGAAAACTGTGGGTTCATGATACTATGTAATTGGAGCGATCAATATAAATCAGTTCTAGTTATGTTGTCTTTGCTTGCTCTAGTCTAACATTGTGTATCAACTTATTACTTATATCATAATAGAGTTTGACAAATAAGGATAAATAATGGTGGAATGATGAGCCATAATACAACGGCCCTTCAACACCGACCACTCCACCAGTGTCGTCGCTGCAAATACCTAGAACCCTAGCATCAGACCCCCCAACCTTGCATCGGCAAGTTGCTAGCCGTGCCACATTGCACACAAATTAATGGAACACCGATTGCCATTACGATAATTAATATGCTTACTTTTTTCGCTATAATGTTAGCTTTTTCAAGAGAAATTGGAGATATTTTATAGAGGTTTTTTTATGGATAACGGGAGTATGAAGATTGAAAATCTATATGCCAATGGGGCTTTGTAAATCAAGATTTTAATTTAAGTCAAAGTTAATAATTAATTTTAACCACACATTTTATTAATTTTTATTAAAATCTACTAAAATTATTTTTGAACCTCACCAAACATGAATTAAGTAAATTCTAAGTGACGTCATTAAATATCAACACGTGCCCAAATTAGAGATGGCAAATTTCCCTTCCCACCATGCCTTGCACCAAATGGGTAAACAAATTGGGACAAGAAATATGATCCATTCTCCAAATTTTGAAGGAAAAAAAATTCAAAAATACCTTGCATATAAATAAAATTGGGTAGTGATATTTCCATCCAGGCGTTTTATAAGTACATCCACTTTTAAAAATAAACTTTCACTATATTTTAAATCATATATAAATTTACTTAAATAGACATAAACATAATTAAATAAAAATACATAACTCTAAATTCATCCACAAATTTTTATTTCTTTAACTTATACTAAATCTTTTTTTTTATTGTTTTAGAATTTGTGTTTAACTAGAATCCTAATAGATTAGGAAAAATTATATGAATATAATTATAGGTGATGGGTGTCCCCAAATTCTAGTGCATGCCAGCTTCCCATATCTTAAATCCAATCTCTTATTTTCACGAAAAATCTCTCAACACGTAATTTTTGTTTAGGTAGTTCTATGCCCACGCTTTCATTTGTTTTACACTGAATTTATAGGATGCTGCGGCATATTATTCTACAGGAGAATCAAGTTGAAGTTGAATTGTTTTTGTTGAATGAGCAAGGAATGTCAAGTATTAGCATAAAGCATGAATTGAGTTTATTTTTCATGGTAGTGTTTCTATACTTTTGTGTGATGCTAAAAGACAAAATTGAGAACAAAACTAATAGTAAACAAAGATTTCTCAAATAAATTTGGTATAATTTGAAAATTGTTATTAAATAAATTTCATGCCATGGCTCGGCCTAATTAAATTTTCAGCGTATCAATTTTGTCACATCTTCTTCCTTTCGTTTTGAGATTTACCCACGAACCTCATTTCTTTATAAAAAAAAATTTAGATTGAGACATTTTATTTGTTAAGTTGTCGACATCTTCAATTTAATATTCAGGACTATAGTAAATTAATTGTTCTCTCATAACCCACTTTGAAATTTGAATCCCACCAATTCTTTAGTAGTGACAGAGGGAGATGGGTCATTGGCTCCACCAAAATGTAATTTATATTCGTTTTATATTTTTATATTATTATATTTTGAGTTCGAAAAAATAATATATTACATTCAAATTTTCGTCATCACAATTTATGAATTTATCTTTTATTACTGCCCAGCATTCCATGAATGTCTTGTTGAGGCTTGACTTGCATAAAAAAAATTCGATAATAAAACTAATAATAAACAAAGAATTTTAAATAATAACTCAATCCTTTACTTGAATTAATAACTGAATTGAAAAACTTGGAAATCAAGTAGTACATATCCCACTTTTTTGGTTGCCAAATTAATGTCTGTCACATGCCATAGGGGGGAAGAATTTCAATGGCTATCCACATCCTCCCCCGTCACAGGAATTCAGCCAAGAAATGATGGTTATTTTGAAATTAATGTAGAAATAAATTGCACGGCACCAATGTCCCGTTCATTATAAAACTATGTTGATAACATTTAGTTAATCTTCATTAATGTAATACTAATGCAGCAAGATCTATGGAATTTCCATGGTTGTTAAAGTTTTGAAATATTAGCCAACAGTTTTCGAATAAGAAGTCTTCAATATCTGCAGCTTAAAAGGTTGGTAAAATTCAGCTTGCTTAATTGGACTTTCCTCTTTCTTTTTTAGCCTTTGTTGTTCGATGCATTGTAATACTTAGAACTTCAATAGACAAAGAATTCAGTGAACAGTGGAAGAGACCCCGTTAGAACAAAAATATACAGACATAGTAATATATGAAGAGAATTTTGAAAAAGTAAGGATTACTTTTTTATCGTATTTTGTGGTTTGATTTTTTTTCTTAACGCATTATAGACATTAATGACATTATTTGAAACTATACTTTTAATGTAGGATATATCAACCCGTAACTGTGATGTCCAGAATGAGTTATTTGTTGATTATATAGATATGTTTACGACAAACATGGTACGTAATGATTTTATTATTTTTAATATGATTATATATTTATATATGAATATTTGATGATAAACGGATGTTTACAAGTAAAGAGGCCTTAATTGATTGGGTTAAAATTACTAGTAAGAGACATAACATGATTGTTGTTATGAAAAAGTCCAACTTCAGCCAAGTTGGGCGAAAACCAAGAATTGATTTTGCATGTGAAAAATATGGTTCGTATATGTGTAGGAATAAGGTGCCCATAGAAAATGAAAAAGGGAAGAGACGTAGAGCTACTGGAACAAAAAAGTGCGGATGCCCATTCGCTTTGAATGGAAGAAAATTGATAAATGGTGATTATTAGATATTGAAAGTGAAATGTGGGAGACATAATCATGACATTGCCCAGAACCTTGAAGGACATTCATATGCT